>NC_050443.1:102516240-102789792 GCF_903995425.1 Onychomys torridus | reverse complement strand
GGGGAGAGATGATCATTAATCAAAATAGAATCGCATGGTTAAATCCTAGCTGCAAGGGAGTCTAGAAAGGTAAGTGCCTATGTTTTAACTTTCTTTTCTTGGCAGGTTTTGGAAGGACTAGCTGATGATCCTTTCCTGTATCCTCATTTCTTACATGTCAATCATTTTAACTACCTTCCAGTAGTTTCTCTGTGAAAAATGCAAGTGAGAAGAGAAATAAAGAAGCCTCAGTTTCTCCTTCTGTAAAAAAATGAAATAAAGCCTATCTGTTATAAGGCTTCCAACTTTTACTCTCGATGCTGAGTTTAGAGACATAAAAGATGTAATTCAGATCCAACAATGCAGTGGGCTTCCTACCTTGAAATGTCAGGGAAGATGAAAAGGAGACACATTAAAGTCTAGTGGCAACCTCTGCACAGTGGGTATTCAAAGGAAATGAAATCAGCATGTCAGGAACATCTGTACACTTGTGTTTACTGCAGAATTATTCATAATAGACAAGGGATGGAACCAAGCTGTGTCCACTGGTGGAAGAGCAGATAAAAGAAATGTGGCATGTAAAGGACTCCACCCCAAAGCCAAGGCCCATAGCTCAAAGTTCCAGAGAGTGCAGAAGGAGGGCAGCTGACCCTGATCCCAGACACCTGGTGGTTTCAAAAAGAGACAACAGACTGCAATTTCAAAAACTGCTGTCTAGGAAAACAGCTAACTTACCTGTTCTTCAACAAAGGCCCCTTTCCCTTCCTACTCTCAGCTATAAAAACCCCATCTTGAAGCATGCAGTCTATGTCTGCCTGTAATCTATCACAGTATAGCTAGGTCTGAGACTCCACCTCCTAGGTTAGGTGAAGCTTTTCAAATTGTTGAGGTCATCTTACTTCCCATCCTCCATTTCTTCCTACAGACTTAATTTTCACAGCATTCTACACAATGGGATATTATTAAACTATAAAAAGAATGAAATCTTGTCATCTGCAGTGACAAGGATGGGCCTGGAGGGCACTGAATTACGTGAAATAAACCAGGCACAGAAAGACAAATACTGCGTGTTCTCATTTATATGTGGAAGCTGGAACATTGCTGTTAGAAGTAAAGAACAGAATAGTGGTTACCAGAGTCTGGGAAGAGTGTAAAAGAGAGGGAGAGAGGATGGTTAATGGGGGATGGGTACAGCTTGGTGGAGACATCACTTCTAATGGTCACAGGAATGGTCTGTGCTGTGGATACTGTTCATTACTGCCTCAGACCATGCCTTTCTTCCTTTCCCTCTACAAGTGCCAAAACTGATGGGCATTCCAGGCTGTGCTGGCTGTGACCATCAATGATTGGCCACACTTTCAAAGACTCCTACTTGTAGTCTGTCATATGCTCAGAGTGAAGTAGACATGAACCAAATTCCATGTCACAATAAAGAGATGTGTGGGCCTAGGAAAAAGGAGAAACCAGCCTGCTGCTGCTGCTGCTGCTGCTGCTGCTGCTGCTGCTGCTGCTGCTACCCTGCTCTTGTCAGGTCAGAACCCACTTGTGTTCTTGTATCTGGTTCATTATTGGATTGAAAAACAGCTATTGACTCTAAGAAGGACCATGGTACTGGGGAGGGTTGGAGTGATGTCACACAAGATTTGCTTGTCACACAAGATATGCTGATGGTTGCGGAGTGGAGATGGATGGCTGATGATCATAAGGAAGAAATTTTAGTTTCAATTTGTAATGATCAAAGCTGTCTAAGGAAGGAATGGGCTAACTCAGGATGTGGTAAACTCCCTACCGCTGAAGGTATGCAAGATGAAGTAGGCTAATTGGCTGCCATGGGTATTGAAGAGACTGTTTTCAGAGCCTTGAATAGCTGCCGTGCCAGTCTGCGTCCCAGAAGCAGATCCCGAGGCAAGGACTCTGATGCTGGCAGTTAACACGCTTGCAGATCTCAGGAACACTGGGAGCAACAGGAAGTGAGACAGGACTAGGAAGCGGCCAGACAAGATGTGCCTGTGCCAGAAAGAGGCTTACTGCAGGGGGCCAGCTTGGAAACTCTCTGTGACAGTTTCCCTTCACAATCAGGAAGCAGAGGTGTTCCTCCTAGGGAGCTCCGGGGGTGTGAGCATGCAGGCACATTCCACCTGCAAGGGTGTACGCTGAGCATTCTGGTGTGGATGGAGGAAGGGCGTGAGGGTGGTTCCTGCTTATGGAACTGCTGCAGGGAGCCCTCCAGCAGGCCAGAGGGAGTGTCCGCTCAACACAGGCCACAGCTCTAGGAGCAAAGCCCAGATTTTTGATTGAGCCCAGGGTGGGATTCTGCCTACAGGGTGCTTCCCTTAGCAGGGTTGTGGGTTTTTAAGGGAAGTATGAAGGACAGTCCCTAGTTCTCTCTTGCCCTGACCCTATTTCTTGCAAATGCTTGGTCTGCATCATTCCTTTACTCCTCTTGCCAGGGCAGTGAAGGCAGATGCCTGCAGGCCACTCCCCGGGTTCATTGGTGCCATCTCTTCTCAAACCATCTGCCCCAGGAAGACGGTTCTTTGGGGTCACTCCAGAGGCCCCCAGTGACACCAAGGAGCAGAAGGATGTCTTTGGGGAAGAGTAGTCAGATACTCCTGTCATGATGAGCTCCCATGGGTGACTGACTCACTTCTCAGTACTGCCGTGTCTTACTGGTAATAGCTGTAAAGCAGTTCTCAATTGCTAACATGTTTTACAATATGGGCCATTCCAAGCCTTTTTATACCACCATGAGAGATAGTCAAGAAAATGGTTCAAGTTTATGCCATGTTTTGGAGACTAACTGAGGCCCAGATGGGTGAGGTATTCAGTGGAGTCAGGCTTTGAGTCCAGGTAGATTGCCTTCTTACATCCAGGTCTCTGTTGAGTAGCTGTGCGTTGTGGTTGGGAAGTGGTTGGACTTGGACTAAATGGCAGGGAGTAGCAGCAAGATGTGGGTAGAAAACTTGGGGCAAGGGGTGGAAGGGAGAGAAAGAGGCAATTTTCATATTGAACCACGTTTTCCACTTTGAAATAGGAGCTGAGCAGCAGAGAGGGAGTGATAGACAGTCTAAACTTAGGCAGGAAGGAGGGAAATTACATGGCTCATATTTAATTATGTAAAATCCCATAATCCCTCAGGGAGCTCAAAGGACATGAGATGGTGACTTCTCTTCTCTCATAACCTCGAGTCACTTTATTAAATGACAGAGAGACTGATACAGTGAGAAAGAAATAAAGAACCATGTGGTCAAAGGATCAGGAATGAATGTATCATTTTCTCGCTCCTCCCCATCCCACTCTTTCCCTTCACTGCCTCAGGCTGTGATTCTGGACTGAATGTGGAAGGGGGACAGCTGTGAGGTGTCCTGGAGAAATGCACCTTTCCTACAAAGGATACTGTGACTTGCTGATTTTGTGGCTGGTTCAAAGGAAAGGAGGGGAAATGGAGCTGAAGGGGGTGAAGGAGAGAGGAAGAGAGAGTGACAGAGATGGCGACAGACAGGGACAAAAAGAGAGAAGACAGACAAAGACAGAGGGGAACAAAGAGAAGGACACACAGGAAGGAAAACCAAAGGAGAAAAGAAAAATGGAGGAGAAAGGAAGGAAGGAAGGAAAGAAGGAAGGAAGGAAGGAAAGAAGGAAGGAAGGAAGGAAGGAAGGAAGGAAGGAAAGAAGGAAGGAAAGAAATGTGGCTGACAGATGTGCCTCCCTCCGAAATCCACTCCTTGGCACCCTCACCAGAGCACCCACAGCACCCACAGCACCCACAGCACCCACAGCACCCACAGCACCCACAGCACCCACAGTGTTTAGTATGTGCCTCAACTTGGACAATGAGACTTAAAAGAGACAATTCAACTAAAATGTGTTTGTAGTTAGAGTTTTCCTGCCTGGCCCAGTCAGGACAAATCTCTCTTACCCGCCAGTCCCATAGTCGCTCAGACCCAACCAAGAAAGCATGCAGAAACTTACATTGTTTACAAACTGTATGGCTGTGGCAGGCTTCTTGTTATCTACTTTTTTTTATCTTAAATTAACCCATTTCTGCTTATCTATACTTTGCCACATGGCTTGTGGCTTACCAGTGTCTTTACATGTTGCTTCTCATGGCGGCAGCTGGCGGTGTCTCTCCAGCCTTCTACTTCCCAGAATTCTCTTCTCTCTTGTCCCGCCTATACTTCCTGCCTGGCCACTGGCCAATCAGAACTTTATTTACACAGAGCGATATCCACAGCAATGTGTTCATTAAGTTGAAGTCTTATCCAAGCTGGTGAGATTCTCTACAAAAAGAGAAATTTGGGTACAGAAGGAGACACAGGGGATGCCCACAAGGAGAAAAGTTGGGGAGAAGATGGTCAACTAAAGCTTCCTGAAAAACTGAGCCTTCCTGACACCCTGGTTTTGCACTTCCAGGATACATAACTATGAGAAGATAAATGTCTGCTTTTGCACACATGTGTGTTTATGCATGGGTGCATGTATGTGGTTTATGTATTTGTTGTATGTGTCTGTTGAGTGTGTATGTGTAAGCATGTATGTAGTATGGTGCTTATGTGTGTGGTATATGTATGTGTGTATAGTGTATACATATGTGTGTGGTGCGTGCATATGTGTATGTGTAGTGTATACATGCATGTGTTGACTTGTGCACACACGGAGGCCAAAGGAAGATGTCACATGTCCTACTCTCTCATTTTATCTCTTGTTTACATGAGACAGGATCTCTAATTGTACTTGGAGCTAGGATGGCAACCAACAACCCCTTGCTACTCCCCATCCCTTACTGTCATTGTGCCAGTTGGGAGGTGTGTGCATGACCATGCTTAACTTTTTATGTGGGTGATGGGGATTTGAACTCAGATCCTTATGCCTGTTCACTAGGCACTCTTGCATACTGACCCATCTTCCCATCCCAGCTTCTGCCTTTGAAGCTGTTTGGTCTGCGATATGTTGTTAGGGATGCCAAGTGCTGAGAAGTTGGGTGCTAAGGTCACAAGTATTTCCAAAAGTAAAATGGCTTTCGAGTTGTGTTTGAGTTAGAGGCTGGGAGAATTTTGAGGTGTATTCTAGAAAAAGCCTAAACCACACTGAGATCTTTGGTCAGAAAACTGGATGTCAAAGTTACTTCAGACAAGGTCTGGAGTGGAGATAAAGACCTCGAGTGAGCACAGGAGGGAAGGTTAGATTGTATTACGTGCTTCTTGGAAGATTTGATATTGAGCAAAACCTTTAGAAAGCTGAAGGAGTGAGGCAGACTATGGGGGGGGGTCTGCTTTCTTTGTATTGCTTAAGATAAGGGTAAGAGGAGAGAGGCTTACAGGAAGGACCCAACTGTGAAGGTCTGGGACATTCTCACCTGTCCATGTTGCTAAGTATGGAAGACTGCTCTGGATTGAGTAGGATAAGCAGTTACCAAGTCATAGACTTCATCAAACACTCTCTGTAGTGACGTCACCATTGGATAGAAGGCTCAGAGTGTAGTGAAGTGGAGGAAAGATGCCCGCCCCCCCATCTCTGGGATTCTAGTGGATAGAGACCTTAAAAGCAGAACTACCTCATCCTCAGTTCTAGAGGGTGAGCATGCCATCTTGATGATCTTGCTTTGTTCCGGTCCTGTGATGGTTAGTCTTAACTGCTGGCTCATTGTGACTTAGAACCACCCAGGAGACATAACGTTTGGGCACATCTGTGAGTATGTTTCCAGAAAGGATTAACTGAGGAGAAAGACCTGCCTGCCAAGGAGGCAACGCCTTTCTGTGGGCAGCCCTGATACAGTAGGGTCTGAGGAAAGGCAGTGTGCTCCTGCCTGCTTGCCCGCCCTCCACTGCCAGGAGACTTGAGACTCCAACTGCTTCAACATTCTAGTGTTGACTTAATACCAGCAACTCTCTGGAGATCTTCCAGGCCTTCAGGAACACACTGGATGGAGAGGTGCTCACTGTCACGGACTGAGCAGTTACCAGGTTCTCTGCCTCTCCATATCTAGTCAGCCCCTGTTGGACTCTCGAGCCCCTATGGTATGGACCAATTTACTAACTCCTTTTTCTTAACTTAATTCATTCTTTGGTTCTCTTTCCCTAGAAAGCCCTGCCTAACACAAGGCTATGAACTTTCTTCCCAGTTTCTTCCATTTAAAGTCAGGCATCTGCACTGAGCCCCCTTACCATCATTGTATTTTGGGTCTATGCCACTTTTGTGGTTTTATTGTTCATGGCCAGACAGGAATTCTGCCTCAGGGTGAGCCATACCTGGATTCTCATCCATATCTGATTTATATGGTGGGATCTGAGACTTAGAGCTGATGCCACTTTGGATGGGCATTGGTTTGACAATGAATATACATGTGAGTAGAAGATGAGGTCCAATACTGGGACATGTCACCCTGAAATGCATGTGTTGAAGCTCTGATACCTCAGAAGGTGACCGTCTGAGGATCAGGTTCTCATGGAGAGACATTTAAGTCATAATGAGGCTGCTAGTATGGGCCTTCATTCAATCTCACAATATCCTTGTATGTACAAGATTTGGACGCACAGGGAGCATGTTGTGTGTACACTGACAAAGGGAACATGTGAGGCCATACAAAGGAAGTGGCCACCAGCAAATGAGGCAGATGAGCTGTAGAAGTTAGCCTGCTTTCCTGGCCTTCCAGCCCTCAAACTATGAGGTCATTACTTCCTCTTGTTGAAACAGCCCATTGTGTGCTTATGGAAGGCTTAGAAAACTCATACACAGAGGAGAGAACCAGAAAGACAGCTGGGCTTGTGTCTGTAGTAGTAGTGTGATTCCACACTCCCCATGGTCTCGGTTTCCTTAGAGAATGAAGTAAATGGTTCCTACTTTCTGGGCACTGTGGAAGACCACTGATAGGTGAAGTGTTTTCTTTAAAGTTCCTGTTGAACTCCTTTCCAGTTGAGTTGGCTTCAGTATGCGTGGCCTTGTGTGTTCTACAAGACTATTGTCAATGCTGGGTTCTTTGCAAGAACAACACATGCTTTAAACTGCTGAGCCGTCTTTCCAGCCACCTAATTTTGTTTCTTATTCTTTGCTTTATTGCTGGCACCCCAGGCTTCCAAAACAGTACCTGAACAGAACAAATTCTCTGCGTTTAAACGACACTGACTTCTAGATGTGAGGTAGATGAAAAGCCATGAGGGGCAATACTTTTGTCTGCACCAGAGAATCAGCTCCTCCTCCTTCTCTGGCTGCTGCTGGCATCTCCAGGCATAGTGCAGAGCTCCAGGATGCCTTTATGCACACCTTCCCACAGTGCTTTAGGATATTTGTCATCCCTAAGGAGACTATTGGATAGCCAGTAGTGTGGGTAGCTCATTCAAACTTGCTCCTGGCAGGCTGACACATTCTGGCAGGTATAGTTGGGTTTGCAATGGAATCCTTATTTTCATTCTGCAAGAATAAGGAGAGTCTGATCCAGTGTTCCTGAGACCTGGGGAGAAGTTTATCCCATTCGCCACACAAAAGATTCAGATTGGACATAGGGAAAGCATTTTGGGCAGAAATGCATTCCATGGCAGGAGCAGCGAGGATTTTGCTGAGTGCTAAGAGCTGCAGATCATGAAGTGGCCTTGACCCCTGGGTGCTGTAGGGAATGCTAAGCTAACCGTTTTCCATTGTCTGGTGCCCCTGAGTTAGGAATTGCTCCTGTTCTGGAGAAGCCTGGGAGTAGTGAGATGCACTTTCCAGGAGCTCTCATTCCTTGCAAGTTCTCTACTCTTCCTGGGATAGTGTGACAGTGAAACAGGAACCAACTCAGGAAGAAAGCACTCCTTGCTGAGCTGTGTGCTGAGGAACAGTGTCCTGAAATGTGTCTGGTACCTTGGAGCTGCCCAGGAGCCCCTACAGCCACTATCCACCTCAGGACCCAGGGAGCAGTTGCCAGCTCCCCACATGCCCTGTCTATCAGGCTCCATTTGACACATGGTCAGAGTCTAGAGCAAAGGTACAGCATTGAGGGAGCAGCCAGCAGCATTTTCTCCCATTTCTGGGGAGCACCAGGCAGGACCCTGAATGCTTGTAGGCCCAGGAGGACCCAGCAGTTGAGTCCTTTGTACCTCAGGTTCTTTACATGTTTGGTAGAATTGTGGTATGAACAGCCTAATGACAGCTGTGGTATATGGCAGATGTGGCAGGCATTGTACCCAGCCTGATTGTGCATGATTTCACCCTCACTGCATCTATCATAGCTGCATTTTTGGAGTGTATAACATTCAAGTCCAGAGAAGTAAAGGGACTTGCCAGGCTCACACGGCCCTTCATGGAACAGCACATTCAAAGCTGGAGCTGCTGACCCCATAGCTTCGCATTACTGGGGGACTGGCAGTGATGTGCCTTAGATATTTTTTTTTTCCACACAGGATTTTTTCTTACAGATTAGTGTTTTGCAATCTTTTCTTCTATTTGCACCCTATCTACATACTTCAGTATTACAAGTAGAATGGAGGTCAGTTTAAGAAATGTGACATTTGGAGGCTCATACACCATAGTAGCACATGAGCCACAATCCATGTAACTCTGAATGTCTTTGTTGCCTGTTTGAGATGCATGCTGTGTAACATGTGGGAAGAATGTGCCCCATACTCACTCTGAGTTATAAGCAATTTGACTATATCAATTAAGCTCACGTAGTTCATTGTCTATTAAATGAATTAATTTATTGTTACTTCTGAAGGCAGTGCTGGGATTAAACCTAGGACCTGCTCATGCTACACAAACACCCTACCACTGAGCTACAACTGTAGCCCATTTATTTTTAAATTTCCAGATTAGCACATTAATTATAAATATCACTGGCATCAAATCTGATATCCCCACTCATGTACACAGTGTGCTGTGATTGGCTCCAACCTTCCTCTCCTTTACCCACCCTCCCTGGCCTCTGTAAGTCAGGTGGGATTTATTTCTGTCTTCCCTTGTTTGGTCTAGTTACCTTCTCAGTTGGACCCCCAATTCTAACCATTATGTAACAACCACCAGGATTTCATTCTTCTTCCTCAACGAGTCACACTCAGTTGTGTATATAAACCACCTGGGCTGACTGCACAGTGCTTACCTGGTGAAGGAAGCAAGCAGCAGATCCAGGGATTCTCTCCAGTTAGTATGCAGCAACAAATGGGAAGTTTGAAGTCAAGCTGTTTGACTCTGGGGTTCAACCCTTTAACGATGACATCACACCGCTAGTCATAGGCATGAACTGTTTGGACTGCTTTGGTGCTTTTAAAACCTCCTGCAAGAGAAGCAGCATGTGCACTGTTCTGCTCAGTGGATGTTGGGAAACTGAGGTAGGAGGGGAGAAGCAGGTAGTCTCCTGGGCAGGAGACAGCTGAGCAGTTCTGCAGGGAGAGGTGGACTCTGGCTCTTGTGAGCACCTGTGATAAGCAGGTCATCGCTCAGCTGCACAGCCTCCATGCATGGCCTTTGGAGGATTCCTTCCTCCCCATAGGACTGTGATGTTCACATCTGCAAACACGCTCTGCAAAGTTTTATCTCATTAGTCAAAGAAAAAACTAACTTCTGAACTCGGTATATCTGTGTGATAGACTTCAAGTAAATTGTAGTTTTATTTATAGCTCCCTGTCTTCCAGAAACTTAAGCGGCAATGTGTTATTTGGCTCATAAAAAAATAAAATAAAATAAAATAAGATGACACCTCGGGCAGCTCTGTAACTAATTAGGGAGGCTTCGAAACTGCTGTTAATTCCAGACTCTGAAATGCGCACCGGCAGTGCCAGGAGCCAGCCCCATGATCCCGTGGAGGACAGCCGCATGCAGCTGCGAAGCTCGGATTTCACATTAAGTCAAACAATTATTTTGACGGGTTGAGTGAGCTCCACAAAGTGCCATTATAATAAAATCCTTCAATTGCCTTGCTGAGGCGCTGGCACCGACAGGGGAGACTGGCTGACGGCAGAGACTCTTGGAAAGCCTGGCAGCCAGCCTCCTCCGCACTTGGGTGCTGCCAGACACTTATTCTGGAGGATCTGGTGGAGCATCCAGAGCTTTGGGAGCTGGAGACAGGGCAAAGTTGCTTCAGGAGTGACAGCAGTAACCGAAGGCAGCCAGGCTTGCTTTGATTGTTTTTCTTTTTGTCTGCTCACATTATTTCTATTTTTGTTCAATTTGAAGTAATTTTGAACGTGAAACAAAGTTACAAAGGCAGGATCTGGGTGAAAACTCCTGGGTAGCTTTGTCCCCATCCCCAATTGTGACTCTTCTACCTAACCGGGGTAGATTTCCTCCAGGCACTGGGGATAGTGCTAGGAAACAGATGGGACTCCCCATTGCTTTGGAACTACAGGTAGGGGTGGACTAGACTCAGACCATGACATGCAGATGGACACAACATCAGCTGTGTTATCCAGCCTCAAACTACAGTGCTCAACAGGAGGGCAGGAAGGAAGCTGATTCAGTGTGGGAATCACCTCTAGGGCTCTGGACTCCAGAGGGCAGGGAAGGAAGAAGGAACTACAGACAGGAGCAATGGAGATTCAACAGAGCACACCATTAAGTTTTGTGAAATCTCATGTACAGTGTCTTTTCACCACAGAAAATTAACGGGTGGTGGTGCATGCACTTGTTCATCTGGATAATTGCAGGAGCATCCTGACAGAGTGGCTTCTGTGCTGGTCCCCAGGGGTCTCTTCACCAGATCGCAGCCAGGTCCCCTGTATCAGGACACTGGACAATGTCCTGCTATGGCTCCAGCAGCAGGATGTCTGGAGGGTTTTGCATTTTGCATGCACTAGGCTTCTCTTCAGCCCATGTCCAGATCCTTTCAGTGCCTGGGCTGCTCCTGGAGCACACAGTCCACCTCCAGACTCAGCTTCTGTTGTGTGGCCTTCTCTGCCTCGAAATCTGAAGCACAGCTTGCAGAGCACCTGCTGAAAGGTTCTCCCTAGCTCTCTGAATGCCACTGCATCTTCCTTTGTACTTCCAGGCACTTGTCACAACTGGACAAGTTACAGAATCAATTGTCTTTCTCTGCCTTCTACAGTGGAAGGTCCTTGGTCTGCAGAAGTTGTTGAATGATGTTTTTGGAGTGAAACATTTTCCCTCTGCTCCACCTTTTTCTCACTTTCTCCTTTTCCCCCAACCTTCTTTCTTCCCCACACTTTGCTCCTGATATGCCCAGATGGGAGCCATTTAAATGCTATGGTTTGGATCTCACCTTTCTCCATCAAAGTCTCTTGGTCTTGCCAAGAGGAAGGCCAAAGCTAAGATGTAGCCTAGGATTTCTCTCTTTTATCCCCTAAGCCTGGGTATGAACAAGATGGGTGTGCCTTGGCCATAACCTCTGGTTCACCCTCTCCCATGGGCATTTGCAAAGTTATTTTATTCCAAAGAGTAAGCAAACACTCAGACCTGGAGAAACATCCCCACCAGTCACTTGCTTAATCCACTGTTCTCCATTTCTCTTAATGAAGCATCAAGAGTACAAGGGCTCAGGAAACAGGTGGTGTTGGGAGCTGACACCTGAGACAAGGTGTGTCATTAAGGACAGTGTGTCACATGAAAGGAGACAACAGAGGATGGTTTAGCATTCTTAAGCCAGTTTTATCTCTGTGCACACATCTCACAGGGCACATTCTCAGAATGAAGCATTTGTCACTTGACACAATGATGTTAACTGGATAGCAGAATGGACCACGTTATACCAGATCACACACACATCACCTTAGCCTGGTTACTTTGAAAGTTTGAAATTCAGATATCTACTAGAAAAATCCATATCTGACTAGGAGAAGTCAGGCATCAATGGGGAAAAGACGGATTTGGCCTTTTGTATAGGAGGGTCCTTGAACCTGCACTGTGTCAGCCTCCGTTATACAGTTCTCTTGTTCAATATCACCTTCCTGGCCCCTAATGAACCTGTAATTTATGACTCTGCACTAAGAGGCTGGCTAATCAGAAAGACTGTGAAGTGGAGATAAATTTGTCATATTTTTCAGGGTGTCTGAGCGTAGACACAAAACAGAGGTAGAAGTAAACCTTAGTGCATCCTGAGGATTGAGTTGCCCTAGGAGACCAGAGGCATTGGAAGCTTTCCAACAGAGACCAAGCACCAACTTCCTTATGAATGGGTCAAGCTGGGTCTGGTGGAACACATCTATTATGCAAGTTACCTGAGAGGTCAAGACGGGAGGATTTTAAGTTTAAAGCCTACTTGAGCTACAGTGAGTTCAAAGCTAGCCTGAGCAGCAAAGTGAGACCCCATGTCAAAAAGAAAGTAAAATGAGAAGGTAGGGATACAGCTCAGTGGTAGGACACTAACCCAGCATGCAGCAGGCCTTTCGTATAAATCCTAGTACCTAAATGGTAAACACACACACACACACACACACACACACACACACACACACACACACACACACATTTTGGGTGAAGGGAGAGGTGTAATGGTAGAGACAGGAAGATAGAGTGACAAAATCTGAGCAAGGTACAATGATATGTATCATAGCGATGTCATAGGGAAGCCTATTATTACACACTAGTAAAATTAATCTATGAAAAGAGTGGGAGAAGGAACATCCGTTACAACAGAGACATGTGGGGGTATATTCTTTTAAGACCAGGGGCATCTGGGGTTGGTATGTAAAATGAACAGAAAATTTCTTAAAAAAAAAAAAAAAAGACCTCTTTAATGAGATTCTCAGTCTTATTCTCTGCCTGGAAGATTGGAAGTTGAAGTGTGGCATTGTCCAACTGCAAGTGTGTGCACACACATACATTTGTAAAGGTGTGCACGTGCGTCTGTGGTGTGCTCATTAAATCCTCATGATGATAACTTGGGCCAAGTGCTGTGTCATTCACACCACTTAACCAAGAAAGAAAATGTGGGAGGGCCAGACAGCGTGTTCAACCAAACCAGGGAGCTCCCACATCTGAAGTCAAGCTTCTGTCCCCTTGGCATCAAAGCGCCCACTTCCTGGTTTGTTTTGGTGCCTCCCAGCAGGGTCCTCTGGTTAGAATGATTCTTATATCTTCTTGGGTCTCCAGCTGCTGCCAGGAGTTTGGGCTGCCCCCGCAGAAGCAGCTATGCAGACATAGGATTGATTGGTCACAGCAGGAGCACAGGAGTGTTGAACAAAAGCAAATACTCTCAGACCCAGACCTGGGGTCTCTGACTCAGGAATCTGTACACAGCCTATGAATGTGCCACTGTAACAAGCTCCTGGGGTATTCTGGTGTTTAACAAGAGAGGGAATCGAGGCCCTGCTTTAGTGAAAGGGCCTTCTGGAATTGTTGCATTCATTTGCACATCCCTTATTTTGTTTACTCTGAGAGATGAACATGAAGCAACAGATGTGCGCCAGAAGCTGTTCTGGGCACCAAGGGATGCTGCAATGAACAAACAGACTTAAGCCAGTAAGCAGCCGTGACTCAATGCACGCTCGACTTCAGGGTGTGCCTGGTTGCATTCACTCGGATTCTGTATTCTCAGGTAGGAAAAAGACTTAGAACATTTTATAAAGAGATGCAAAAGATTAGGAAATTCAAAAGTGGTTGATGAGTGATGGCTGCCAGGTTGGAGTAGGAAGAGGCAGCCAATGGGTATTGGGTTTCTTTATTTTAATTTGTAGTTAGACAGTGGTATTTCACTTGTGAGTATTCTAGAAGCCACTGAATTATCCAGTTTGAAAGAGTGAATTGTATCAATAAAAGTAAGTAAATAAAAACCATTGGATAAGAATGAAGAGAAACTGGGTGGTGGTGGCACACACCTTTAATTCAGCACTTAGGAGGCAGAGGCAGGTGGATCTCTGTGGGTTTGAGGTCAGCCTGGTCTACAGAGCGAGTTGAAGGCCAGCTAAGGTCACATAGTGAGATCCTCCTCCTCCTCCTTTTCTCTCTCTCTCTCTCTCTCTCTCTCTCTCTCTCTCTTACACACACACACACACACACACACACACACACACAGAGACAGAGAGAGAGAGAGAGACAGAGACAGAGAGACAGAGACAGAGACAGAGAGAGAGAGAGAGAGAGAGAGAGAGAGAGAGAGAGAGAGAGAGAGAGGGGGGGAGGGGGAATTTGTAGAAACCAGCTCGCTCCTGCCACTAGGGATGCAAATCAGAGCCACTTAAAAAAAAATTACACAGCTCTTTTAAAATCTGAAATTGGACCTACTGCATGAACCAACAATTGGGCTCCATATGTATACCCCAGAGAACTCAAGGCATATTTCCATCTACAATCTTGCACACAAATATTAATACATATTCATAATAGCCCTAAATTGGAAATTTCTTAAACATCTTTTAGTGGATAAATTATTAAATAACTATGGTACATTCATTCATAGAATTTTTCTCTCTGGGATTGGAGATGGGGCTCAGTTGGTAGAGTGCTGGCCTAGCATGTGCAAAGCCCTGGGTTCAATCTCAAGCACCAAATGAAGCTGGGAATGGTTGAGCTCAGTGTAATTCCAGCACTTGGGAGGTGAGGCAGGGGAGTTCAAGGTTCCTATTTCCCTAGGTCAGAGGAGATCTAAGGGAACTTGGAACAGTCACCAGTTCCCAGCAGTAATGAAGTCATTTACAGTGTCCATGGAGGCCACATGGGTATGAAAATGTAGCTCCCCTCCCAGGCAAGCATGTAATGGGGTCCTCTGAGATGCTAGTTATGTCCAGCAGTGTGACAAGGAGACTTTCCCTACTCAATACCAACACAGATGAGTGGAAGTCCCAAAACTCTGGTGATTGTAATGATAGGGTGTTCCCTGAATTCTCCTTAGGAGCACTGTCAAAGAAGAACTGGTAGAAACCATAATTTTGACAAGATTCAGAATCTTAACATAATATCCCAAATGGTCAGATGTTAATAAAGTCACTCGCCACACCATCAATCAGAGAGAGATCAACCGGAATGAAACACAGGCCACCTACAGAACCCAGTTCCAAGGGGACACATTTCAGACTTCTCAGACAGAAATGTAGAGGGGAGCCCTACAGAAATGCCTCTGTTGGGGACAGAGACCACAGCAGAAACAAATGAGGTTGTAGAAAAGAATAGACATCGTTAGCAAAGAAATATAAGATCAGAGAAAATAAGATGACATTTTATATCAAAATATTATAAAATCCTGAATGAACTGGCTAAGCAGAGGTATCTGGGAGGTAAGGGTAAGAATCAACAAGCTTAAGCACAAGTTATTAACCAACCTGAAGTACAGACAGGAAACAGATGGAAGATGTACAGCAGCGTGTCAGGCCATGTGGACAAAGCTCCCACCACCCATGTCACCCCTGTCAGAGGATAACAAAAGGAACAAGGATGAAAAAATATTCCAAGACACAACGGCTGAAAATGCCCCAAATTTGGCAAAGGGCTTATGCCTAAAGACTCAATAAACAGAGTCAATTCCAAACAAGGTAAATGTATCTACAACAAAATATATCACAAGCAACTTCTAAATTTCAAAGACAGGAGACTCTTTAATGTGGCCAGTAAGAAATTATATATTTTATATTGCTTACGGGGCGAAATGATCATGAGAAGAATAGACTGCTTATCATGAACTCAGAGGCCAGGAGAAAGTACTGTATTTTTTAAACTAAAATAAATGTTTTACTTTTTAATTAGTTTTTCGAGACTTACATTCAATATATTTTGGTCTTATTCCTTCCCCTCCCTTACTATCTAACTTCATGTTCCTTCTTTCTTTTAAAAGAGAAAACCAAAACCAAAACGAAACTAACAACTCAACCCCTTGACGCACACATACCCCCTCACCCCAAACCAAGACAACAACAACCAAAACACTATGGAATCCAATTTGTGTGGGCCAACCACTCCCGGGCATGGGGCTGCCTTGGAGAGTGGTTGATGTACCACCCAGTGTCACACCACAGGAGGAAACTGACTCTCCCTCTCCCTGCAGCTATCAATTGCAACTACCTTGATACAATAAATATATGTAATTTGTAAAATCAATAATTATTTTAATTACAGAGATGGAAGCCTGGGTCACACTTTGAAAAGCCAACACAGTTCATCCTTGTATGTGCTAAAGAATGAAAATTAGATTGTCATATTACATGATGCAGAAAAATCATTTGACAAAATACAACACCCACCCATAAAGACACACTCCCGAGAAAACAGGAATACAGGGGATCCCTCTGACTTGCATTTATAAGTTTTTGTAGTTAACATCAGACTTAATGGAGAAGGGCAGAACAACTTTGTGCTGAGAGAAGAACTGCATAGAAACGCTGCTCTGCATGCTGGGCCAACACTCAATGCTGTAGCTGTCACCAGAGCAGCAAAAAGGAGGTAAGAGGATTTTTTTTTTTTTTAATTTCCTGGAAGAGGGCATCATATTCACCCGGAACTGTAGCTACAAACAGTTGTGAGCTACCATGTGCATGCTGGGAATGGAACCCAGGTCCTCTGAAAGAGCAATCATAGTTCTTAACCGCTGAATCATCTCTGGATGAATTGGAGAATGATAAGCACCCCTACTGGTAGAAAGAAAGACTTTACTACATAAAACATTCAATGATACATTCTCTGTAGACTGCTGACAATGGTCGAGAGAAAGCCTGATCTGACCTAGTCCAGTGATCAGATGGCTAAACACCCTGTCGTGCTGGAACTCTCGTCCAATAACTGATGGAAGTGGATGCAGAGATCCTCAGCCAGGCCCCAGGTGGAGCTCCAGGTGTCCAACTGTCAAGAAAGAGGAGGGTCTGCAAGAGTGTGAATTGTTGAATCCAAGATTGCAAAAAGCACAGGGACAAATAGCCAATCGAAAGAAAGCACATGAATTATGAACCAAAGGCTGTGGAGCCCCCAGCTGGATCAGGCCCTCTGGATAAGTGAGACAATTGAATAGCTTGATCTGTTTGGGAGGCATCCCGGCTGTGGGACCAGGATCTGTCCTTAGTGCATGAGCTGGCTGTTTGGAACCTTGGGCTTACACAGGGACACTTTGCTCAGCCTGGAAGGAGGTGACTGGAGCTGCCTGTACTGAATCCACCAGGTTTAAATGAATCCCCAGGGGAGTCTTGGGGATGGAGGGGAGGGGCTGGGGGGAAGGTGGGGGAGGCGGGAGGGGGGGGTCAGGGGAACCCATGGCTGATGTATAAAATTTAAAACACATAATAATAAAGAAAAGAAAAAAGAAAAAACATTCTCAAAGAATTTACAGAAAGATGACTTGAGCAAGGTATAACCACAACAGGCCTAAGTCAATTATGTTGGTACAAGCAACAGACACATGAGGGGAGCTATAAATGCCATATCGTTTACATTTGCAACAAAATGATCAGTGATTTGGTAGACGTCTAACAAAATAAGCTTTAATCTGTGCTGTCTATCCACTTCTGGGTGTGGGGCCATTCAGCCTGCCAGGAACCATACCCTTAAGGGACTCTCCCTTCCTAAGCCATCAACTGTCCACAGCTCCACAGTGGTGGGTAGAGGCTGGGGAACAACCCCGTCCCACTCTGTGCTAGGAGGTTGCCTGGCTTGGCCTTGTACAGTGTTCCTGTCACAGACAGAGGAAGAGATAGGATGTAGAGAACATTAAGTTGAGAAAAGAGGGAGTTGGGGGCAGATCTGGGAGGAGGTGGGGTGCATAGGACCAAAACACATGGCATAAAATTCTCAAAATTTTAATAAAAATATTTTAAAATTTACGTACGATTTATATGTTCAAAATTACAAAACAACAATGGAACAAAGAAGGTCCAAACAAGTGGAGAGATAATCTGTGTTTGTGTCTCAGAAGATTCAAGGAGGTAAAGATTTGAATATTCATCAGATTGGTATAAAGGCTTAATGCAATTTCTATGAAAATCCAAGCAAAAAATTTTAGATACATGGAAAGAATTTTTTTAAAAAAATTTATTTGAGGGCTGCAGAGAAGGTTCAATGGTTAGAACACTGACTGCTCTTTCAGAGGACTTGGGTTCCGTTCCCAGCACCCACATGGCAGCTCAAAACTGTTTACAGTTCCAGTTCCAGGGGAATCTTATGCCCTCTTCTGGACTCCCCAGGCATTGTATGTTCAAAGTGCACAGACACATGTGCAGGCTAAACACCCATACACATAAAACAAAAATAAAATTTATATATAAAATAAAAGTCATTAGATCAGCTAAGTCATTCTGAAAATGAAAATCAAATGGAAGGGACCCTGTGTCCAGTGAGGACATTTATTGTATAAAATAACATTAGTCAAGTCTGTGTGGTATTGGTAAAGGAACAGATGCATAGCTCAACGGAACAGAGTAAGTCACAAATAGCTTCACACAAATAAGGTCAGTTTATTTATTTATTTATATTTACAAAAAAAAGTGAATTAATTCAATGAAAGGAGAATAGTTCTTTTGACATAAGATTCCAGAACAGCTAGAAAACAGGCTAAAAGGAAAATTGACTAAATCTTTACTTCACACAAAGTTAGCTTAAAATGAGTCATTGACTTGAATGCGTACAATAAAACTGTAAAATGTTTTGAAATAGCATAGAATTTTCTGAATATAGAACTTAGTGAAGGGCTCTTCTTAGTCATAATGCAAACATCATTTAAAAAACAAACCAATTCACAAGACTTCATTCATCAAAGTAAAAAGAACCAGGTAATAGGGTGACAAAGCCATGCATTGAGATAAAATATTTACAAGTGATAAGTGTATAGCCAGGTACTAGCAGCTAAGGTATATTTCCAAATTGATAAAGCACAATAGTAATTTAAGAGTACAATTAGGACATGGGCAAAAGGCAAAGTAGATATTCTGATGAACAGATGGGAATGATGGCCAATGAGCACAAGTGGAGGTGCCTGATGTCACAGCTGCATGTGTACACACACCCCTGTTGCTGTCACACAACACCCACAAGAAGTGACTATAAGAAGGATGGATTTCTCTTGGCTCCTGCATTAGCAGACACAGTCCATCATAGAGAGAAAGGCAGGAGGTGTCAGTACCTTCTTCCTGTGGCAGTAGGAGGCTGCTTGATCATGCCTTGGTGGATTAGGAAGCAGAGAGAGGGGGAGGCTAACATGCTCAGCTGGCTCTTAGTCTGGGATCCTGCCCTAAGGGATGGTGCAGTCCACATTCAGGGCAGGTCTGTTTCCCCCTTAGTTAATTTCTCTAGTAAAGTCCTTACAAACTTATTCATCAATGCCCAAGGGCTTCTCCTCATCCAGTCATACTGTCAATCAAAATTAACCATCATATTGGCCTTCTGGAAAGAACAAATTAAGAACGTAATGAGTTATTACTACATGCCTATTAAAACAGCTGAAATTTAAGAATAAGAGTAAGCTCAATCTCAAGGCAGGGATGTGAGTAAACAGATCTATCCACATATTGTTGGTTAGGTTGTGAAATTACCCAGCTATTTTGATAAACAAGTTTGATATTTTAAAAGCTAAATATATTTACCATACAATCAGCAATTGCATTCCTAGGTTATATGTAAACACAAGGTTATGCATGAATGTTTATAACAACTATATTAAAGTAATTAAAAGTCAGGAACAAATAAAGTGTCCCTCTACACAAGCGTGGGTAAATAAGCTGTGGTAATGCATTATAAAGAATATATTACAACAATGAAAACAAATTGTCTGTGGATCTAGTCAATAACTGCAGTGAATCTCAAGGGCATCACACCAAATGGGAAAGACCAATATCAAAAGGCCACATACTCTATTAGTGACACATCCCTCACTATAACAAAGTATCTGAGATTTTAAACTTACAGAGAAAGGGTCATGTAGAATATTACTTTAACTATGAAAAGAAGTGTTACATTTGTTTTTGCTGCATTTGTTTAATTATGAAAAGATATTTTGCTGTTTCAACTTGCCTGCCTAAGGCATTTGATTGATCTAATAAAGAGCTGAATGGCTAATAGTTAGGCAAAGAAAGGATAGGCGGGGCTGGCAGGCAGAGAAAGAGAGAAGAGAAGAGAAGAGAAGAGAAGAGAAGAGGAGAGAAGAGGAGAGAAGAGAAGAGGAGAGGAGAGAAAGAGGAAGACACCTACTGGCAGCCATGCAGTTGCCAGCCAGCAGACACAAAGTAGGACATCCAGAAAGAAAAGTTAAAAAGCCCCAAGGCAAAACATAGATAAAGAGAAATGTGTTAATTCTAGTTTTAAAAAAAAAGTTAGTCAGAAACAAGCATAAGCTAAGGCTGGGCATTCATAACTAATAATGTTTCCCTGTCATGATTTGGGAGCTGGTTGGTGGCCCAAAATAAAAAGCCTGTAACAGGGTCACTTTGGAGGTCCCATTCCATGAATCTGTTCATCCCATTGGGTCTCTGGTGAGGATGCTCATGGCAGGGAGCATGTGATAAGTTAAAACCAGTCTCCTAAGTACCAGCCAAGGAACAAAGAGGGAAAGGCAAAGACTGGGATCCAGCACTCCCTCCAAAGGCCATGCTTGCAATTACCTAAAGATGTCCCAGGAGGTCCTTTCTCTTAAAGGTTCCACTACCTCTCAGCACTACTACCTGGGGGAATAAAGCTCTTTGGGGACCATTCTAGATCAAAACCATAAAAATGCTCAGTCAGTCCGTTATAACATCATCAAACTGAAAAGAGACTAGTGATCACCTGTCATTAGGATTCTTGCAGAGATAAAGGTGGTGGCAGCAGTGGTAGTGGTAGAAGGTATGACCACAGAGGAGCATCAGGGAGGGCCTGTCATAGTGATGGAATTGTTCCTGATCTTGATTATGATGGCTGAAGGAACCTACACACAAGAGATTGCAACGTAGTGTCAAGTTGCTGTTCACGTACTGCACATCATTAAGGCAAGATGGTGTGAGGGAAATTGGATGAAAGGTACCCAGAACTCCCTTGTCATTTCTGTGAACTTTTAGGAATTTAATCATCATTTTGAAATAAATTAAACTTAGTCAACAGAATACTGGATGCTAGAGATATGTGTGAAAATAACACAATCAAATTTCTACTGAGTATCTACTATATAACCTCACCAATGATGAGTTCTGCCAGAGTGACCCCTCAAGATGCTGGATGTTGATGAAGATGTCTTCAGCTGTCAACTATTTTGAAGATCAGAGCAAGTCTCATGATGAGCTGCCATTATAATGGACTTGGAAGTGTTTTCCAGATAAATTCAATAGAGTCTCAGAAAAAAAGGATTAAGGGGTAGAAGAAAGGCTCTGTGGATAACAGTGCTTCCTGGGCAAGTATGAGAACTGAAGCTGGAATCACCAGCACACACATAAAAGCTTGGCAAAGCCATACAAGCCTTTAATCCTTCATTGAGGGCACAGGAACAGAGATGATGGACCTTGAGAGCTTACTGACCAGCCAGTTTAGTCTAAGTGCATAGTTTCAGGTTCATTGACAGGCAATCAAGTGAAAAGTGGTAGAGGAAGATGTGTTATATCCTTCTCTGGACACCACAAATGCATATGGGGGTTAAATATTCCATCACACGCGCACACACACACACACACACACACACACACACACACACACCCTCTCACACACCACATATAAAGGACTAGAAGATTCATCTGTAATAAAGAACCAGAATGAAAAGCATAATTCCTAAATGGAGAAAAAGCCTAATTCCTAATTAAACACATGGCCTGGAGTGAGGAACATTGTAACAGACTGAAACACATGTGAGCACAAAAGGATTAAGGGCTTCTGGCCATTCTGCCTTAGCGGCTCCCATCCCTACCCTTATGTTCCACACAGATCATGAACAGTTCTTTGAGCAGGCTATACTCTTTCTTATATCTTCTACAGGAGATTGGGGTGGAAAGCATAAAGTTGCCTTAAAATTCTTGAAGTCCAGTGTAAGTTGAATCCACCATGAGGAAGCTACCTAAGAGTTGGGAACCCATGTGGGCACAGAGCACCAGATATGTAACAGACAGCCTCTGCTGTGTCCTTATTGGTATGATTGTAGTGTGCATCTTAGAAACATCTCCTAGCATCAGTACCACCACCTTCTGACAGCAGTGAGCAGCCGCCAGGATGACCCTTCTGGAGACCAGCCTCATTTTTGGCAAATGAAAGACGTGCATCATTTTTTTCTTCTTAAGCTCTTAAACAACTTTCTTGTCCTTGCTGAACTGAGATTCTTTAGGAGGCCTCTTTTTCTGTCTGTCTGTCTGTCTGTCTGTCTTAAGGCTAATGTTTAGAAAATACTTGCTGGGCATTTGTGATAATGAGCTAATACCTTCTCCTTCTAATGGAAAGACAGATGTACCTGGGAACTTCAAAATATCCTACTTACTCCCAACCAGTGCTACGTGAGAAATGGAGTTTTTATGCTAGCCAACTGTCTTAGTGAGGTTTCTAGTGCTGTGAAGAGACAACACAATCACTGCAGCTCTTATGAAGGAAATATTTAATTGGGGCTGGCTTACAGTTTCAGAGATTTAGTCCATTATCATCATAGTGAGGAGCATGGTGGCATGCAGGCAGACATGGTTCTGGAGAAGGAGCTGAGAGTCCTACATCTTGATCTGCAGGCAGCAGAAGGAGATTGTGTGCCACACTGGGTGTAGTTTGATCATATGAGACCTTAGAGTCTACCCCCAGAGTGACACACTTCCTCCAACAAGGCCACACCTTCTAATAGTGCCCTATGGGCCAAGCATTCAAATACATGAGTCTTATGTGGGCCATTCCTATTCAAACCACCACATCTACCATGGCCTGAATTTAAAAAGTTACCAGTGGTACAATGCTGAAGGCCTTGTTTCTGGAGGTACATGAACTCCCTCAGCAGAGAGAATCTAAGATTCCTACTCTTAGCATGATGAAACTCCAGGGCTCACTCAAAAGCCTAGCAGAACTGAATACTGTTACTAGGGCCCACCAGCTGTGAAGGGTGGACTGTGATGCTGTCTCAGTCAGGGTTACTATTGCTGTGATGAAACACCAAGGCTGAAAAGCAACTTGGGGAAGAAAGGGTTTATTTGGTTTACATTTCCACAGCACTATTCATCATGGAAAGGAAGTCAGGACAAATCAGGGCAGGAACCTGGAGGCAGGAGCTGATGCAGAGGCCATGGAGGAGCACTGCTTACTGGCTTGCTCCTCATGGCTTGCTTAGAATCCAGGACCACCAGTCCAGGGATGGCACCACACATTATGGGCTGCTCCCTCTTCCTGCATTGATCACAAATTAAGAAAACGCCTTACAGTCTTTCCTATGGCCCCATGTCATGGAAGTGTTTTCCTTATTTGAGATTCCCTCCTCTCAGATGACTTCAGCTTATGTCAAGTTGACAAAAAACTATCCAGCACAGATGCTTATACTCTGAAGTTCATACTGCCAATGCAGAACGGGTGCCTGTGTTAGAGGAACCACCTTACTTTCCCAGTGATCCAAGAGAGCTGAGAAAGGATATACAAGTCATGATTCATTAATTATTTTCAAATTTCTCTTCTCCTTCAGTCCTTTCTGGAGGGTAAGCATGTTTGTATTGTTGAGTAACACCTTATGACTGTACTGGATTGGATGGTGGTGAATCACAAGATCCAATCCTTGACCAGACAGATTTAATCAAATCTCTTTGGAGGAAATGGTGAAAGACACAAAAATAATCTTGCTGACCATAGTGTAGGAATTGAAAGGCTGTATGGCATTATTTCAAAGCTACGGGCTTCACAAGTCAAAGCTAAGAAGGGAGACTCACTAGGAATTGAAATGGAGATAATAACAAATTAATTAACATACTAAGTCAAGGTTTGCTGGTGCAGACAACTGCAAGTCTCATGATTATGTGGGTACCAGTTGGGCTAAGGGTTTGAATGCTACCATCCAGCCCATTTCTACATTTATTGTTGAGCTCAGGCTCAGTTTATCCTCAAATAGGATTTCTCTTGGCAATGACAATATGAGTCCAGTGGTCCCTAAGCCTACATTTCCCACCAAGAAGCTTCACAGGAGAGGAGAGTCTCTCTTCAACATACCTCCCAGAAGCCCGGTGCATGTTACTGGTTGTGATTTGACCATTATCCTGACCCTCAGCTGGCCACTGGGTGGTGATGAGCTGATGTGGTGTGTTTTGGTGATGAGTTTCATCTACAGCACTAGTCAGTGGAACTCTACTCAAATTATGTGACTCATGAATAGGCAGAAGAGGAGCCCACACCTACAAGAAGAAGATATGCATTTGGGGTAGTCCACAAAATCCCTGATGGGGAAGGGCAGTTGAATGCAGAGAGGGAAATGAAGCCAGTCCCTAAGGGAAATCAGAGACAGATGATCATGGTCACACAAAGAGAGATAGGGAGGAGACAAAAGGAAGGAGAGAGACCCCTTAGTTCCTTATTTATTTAATTTTCTTGCCTGAGTTTATTACTATAACAAAATGCTACAGGCTGGGTATCTTGTAATCAGCTATAGTTGTCTTTCACACTGAAGGCCAGAAATCCAATCTCAAAGTGTGGCCATGCTTATTTCCTGGTTCATAGATGCTGTCTTTTTTTTTGCTGTGTTCTCACAAGGGAGAAGTGAGGAGTTCTCTGGGCTCTCTTTAACGGTCACTAATTTTACCCACAAGGGCTCCACCATCCTGACTACACCTCATCATAATTATGTTCCAAAGACCCATGTCTTAAAGTTGTATAGTGGTGTTTTGGTATCAACCCATACATTTTCAGGTTCATGAGCATGGGAGGACACAGCACATTCCCACCCTTGGAAGTCCTACATTGATTTGCCTCACAGTGGAATACTTTGGAAGGTTCCTGGGATACAAGCCATAACCTCACATAAAGCACATGTGGTATCACTGACCTACACCCTCAACCCTTAGCCTTTCATCCTGGTGGCTTTTTGTTTCTTACCACCTACAGCCCCCAAACTCAGCCTGAAAACCCCCAGTCCCTCTGGGAAGGACTACACATGGCTAGACTGACTCCACAGTGAGGTGGACCCCATTTGTATCTCCATGCACTTGATAGATGAATCAGGAACTCCTTCGATTTCAGCATTAATTTCTCCAGCTGCAATTCTCTCCCCAGTTACTAAGTACTGTTAGTCCTAATTAACCAGTTTGCAGGCAATTTTTCAACCTATCAAGTAGTGAAATAAAATAATGAGCTCAGCTGAAGAGGACAGACAAGGCGGGGATTCACAGGGGAGTCCACATTTTATTACCGATTCTGCTCAGAGCTGAGTTGCAGTCTTTCCCCCATTTTTTTTTTTTTTTTTACAAGTTCCATCCTCTTCATACCTCGAAGTCAGAAGAATCCTGTCAGTATATTAAGATGAAAGATGCTTCTGTGCGTCCCTTATGAATGAGCTGGATTTAATTCTTGATCACACCCAGTTAATTTGAATACTTTAATGATCCTGTCCACGGGGAAAGGAAACCAGATGAATGTGTCATGCCCACCTCATTTGGTAACATCTCTAAGGAATTTCTCTATCAGGAAACTAAATATTCAGAATCCTATTCATTCATTTTCCCAATGGGAAAACTTTTTGACATTTTTTTTTTTCTGGTGGTTTCAGCCAATGGCAAGTGGGAAAAGATTTAAGAGAAGACTCACCTGTTAAAATTTCCAAACTCCTCTGTCCCCCATTTTGTGACCTTATCTTTCTTGTCTCCTCCCATAGACATCACAAGTAGGTGCTCAATGAATACTTATTAAGGAAGACAGGGCTCAGCACTTCCATACTGCCTCATCTTGCTGGACCCTGGGGGCACTGTTCTCCTCACATGCTAAGTCCAAATTTGGCTTTACCATGTTTAGGCCCTGCTTTCCTTTCAGCTAAACTGAGGCTGCCGCTTCCCAAAGAGTATGGTTGAAAACATGTGAGGGCTAGGAAAATAAGAAAAATGTGCCGATGCATAGTGTTGCTTCCTTACACTCCTCAGGCCCAAGTGTGGCTGATAGATCTGCCAGGCTCACCTTTTCCTGAACTTTGCTGGACACCCATGGCTAACTAAGCCCCTCCCCTCCCCGAGTCCACTCTGGGGGACTGGTAGATCTCTTGTTGTGTGAAGAACCCCACTGCTGCCCCAGTTAATACAACATGGGCACTTGCACCATGCATGTGCTCTAACCACAGATTAGCAACCAACAGCTGGAGCATGTGGCTCAGATCTGACATCAATGTGTATTATGAACCTAGTGTTCTTACTGTACACATGAACTTTTTTGCTCTTAAATGAACATAATGGTTTAACCACTCAAACAAAAGCCCATAATATTACCCCTGATTCCTTGGCATCTAGGCATCAAGTTATTACAACTTTTGATAGTATTGTGTTAAAATCTTTGGTTAAAAAGTAATTTGAGCTGCTGACAAGTTTTGTAAAAAAAAAAAAAACAAAAAAACAGACAAATAAGAAAAGTTGAATTTTGAGATAGGACAGACTTTCCAAATAGTGCTAACATACTTCTGTTTTTGTACTATATAATTAAGTGATGTAGTGTTTTCTGCATTGAGGGCTACAAAACCAAATATTGATCCATGTGGAAGAAGCTCTGTGTCCTTCAGTATCAAAGTTTTAGCCACTATTTAATTCCTTGTGTAAAAATATACACACCCATCTCATTAGCATACACATTTTTTCATTTTTCATAAATGGTAAAATTATATTTATGCCAAATAATTGTTTTAAAATACATTTAAATTACTTATTATTAGGTAAGATCTCATCTGCATACCAATTTCTATATCTATATCTCCATCTACATACCCCAGGGTTGTATAAAAATTTCCCTGGGTCAGAAGTGGAAAGTTAAGAAGATTTGATTCAGTTCTTTTTGCTCCCTGTCATCTTCCAGAGGGTGACTGTCAAATGCTGTTTGAGCTTGTCCTGTTGGAAACGATGCTGACCAAGGAGGGTCAGGGATCAAGAAGAACGCTAAGAGACAATTGCTGTTTTAATTAGTATATGTTACCTGTGCAAATAACGAGTGTTCCCTGTGTGCTCTCTACACAGGTAGGGGATGCACCTTGCTCACATCTACTCATCACCCTCATGCCCCTTCTTCTTCCACCCGTGCTCATCACTTCCCAGACAGTCCCCTTTCCACTCTCGGCCCCTCGGTTTTTACAATCCAGACTCTGCATGTGATATTTGTCTTTCTGACTCTTGCTTATTCTGCTGAATAGGAACAAACCAAGTCCTTTGCAGGACAGAGGATGGGCCCCTTTGTAGACAGGAAGGGTGAGCAGAAGTATCTGCTTGAAATATCATTGAAAACACAACAACCTAACAAGACAGCTAGCTTACAACACCCAAATCATATCATTGACATTATCATAGTGGTCCATGGTCTCCTCCATTTGAAATCCCCATTTTATGGTTCTCAGCATCTGTTCATTAGCTCTCAGGGTCCTGAGTCCTACAAGTTTCGGTTTTTCCATCTTGGTTCTGGTATCACACTGCTTTCTACTCAAAGACCTGAGAAATAGAAGCCAAATCCTGACGAGGAGGCTAAGGTAAGCGTTTGCTGTGGGAACTAGCTGAGACAGTAGGTATGGGAACATGGGTGACCATTCTTGTGCTGTGAGACTGTCAATTACAAAAATGGAGGAAGTCACCACACATGGTTTAGGGGGATGAGTGGTGTGTGTGTGTGTGTGTGTGTGTGTGTGTGTGTGTGTGTGTAAAACAGGATCAGAGAACAGAATGGTTGAGCACCAGGCATGCTTCCTGGACCTTAGAAAAAGTTTAGATTTTTATGATGGGTGAAAGGTGCATCTGTGGCTGGGGGGGGGGGGGGGTTTCAGCTGTTCTTGCATTCTTCACCCAAGTGCTGAGCTTGATAGGATGGGACCAGGAGGAGGTCAGGTGGTGCCCGAGGAGACAGGCCACTGGACTTAGGTTGTGAGAAAGCTCCGTCTGCTCAGAAGTAATGTCACAGACACAAGGAGCCTTACTCTCCCGGCAGCTCCGACTCTACCCCTTTTTTTTTGTTTCTCTTCTCTTTATTTAAGTTAGTGGAGTAAACTGATAATTAAGCAATTAAACATCAAAGGGAGGCTCTGACTGCCCTGGAACTTGTTCAGAAAACCAGTCAGGAAGCTACTGTGGAGATAAAGACTGGCCAATCTAAGGACTCCTTGCAGAGGGGGCTCCGGTCCCAGGAGGCCCTGACTCTGGGTGGCTCAGTACAGATGTCACGGTTGCTCTCGTGGGGCAGTGTGAACAGCTCCTAGCTGCCCCGACCCTCCTAGGGCTGGCAGTATCTGTGCAGTTGCAAGGGTGTGCTGATGTGGAGACAGTTCTCAGGGTGGTGTGTGAAAAATTGTGTGTTTGTGTGTATGTGGGAGGCAGGGATTGGGAAATCGGACTTGGACCCTGTTGGTAGGCTCCAAAAATCTCTTCCTACTGTGCTATTTATCAAGGTACTGAGAACAGAGAAGCTTAAAGGGTTAAGTCAGAAAAAAAAAAAAACACCATTAAAACTCTGAATCAAGCACCTATTTGTCAGAAACATTCTGTGGACTGAGAATACCGCAGTACATGAAACAAACATGTCTCCTGGTCAAGGAGAGTTTGTTTTCTAGCCAGGGGTGATACATAATACACAACTTAATAAATAAAGTACCCAGGAACACAGGTGATGGAGGGGGTGATGCTTAATAGGGGGCAAGAGGAAACTGTGGCATTACAGAAACAAGGCTTGGGAAGGTTCCCACCCAACTTCCGTCCTCCAGCCAAGCCCCTCTCAGCCGCCTTTCCACTGTCTCAAGTTTCTGTTTCCTGATTTTTCTCCTTCCTGTGTACCTTCAGCATAGCTTTTACCTATGTCAGCCTGTTCCCACTGCTCACCTGCTCACAACCCCGAGATAACCCCTGTGTTGAATGGAACAGGAGAGGAATGAGAAGTGTGGAGTGGGCAGGGTGGGGTGTGACTAGAAAGTAGGAGATGGACCTGAAGAGACATCTCCCCACAGCATCACCCAAGAAGCATGGAAAAATATGGGTGGATCATTGCCAGTTCTAAGATACTTGTTAAACAAGTATTGAAAGACAAGATAGGTAAAATCTTGCTTTTAAATGTTGGCAGCTAACTAGATTAAAAGCTAACTAGTTAAAAAAAGATTTTAAACATCAACAGGCCAATTAAAACATGTCTATGGGCCAAATTTGGACCTCTAGGATCACTAGTTTGCTGCTTAGGGGTGGAGCATACAATATAATCTCTTTACTGAAGCCTCTTCCTGTTTGCACAGACTTAACCTCTGAACTGCCCTTGCCTTGGCTCACCACCTCTCCAAATGTATAGATTCTGGGCTTCAGATCCAGTGAATTCTCGTTGGCCAGATCCATAACTAGCAGCACACTGGGCTATTTCTTCCTCCCTGTAAAACGGTGGTGAACTCCTATTCCCACCAGACCCATCTCATAGACACCTTCCCGGAGACGCTTTCCTTTCCCTTCCTGGAAGAGACAATTCCACCTTCTCCAGAGCTTAAGGGGCCTGGGCAGATGTGTTTGCCCTGAGGGACTGCATATTACATAGTAAATCTTTCACAAGTTTGGCTTCTGCACTGACTTGGGTCCCTCTAAGTTAGGGATGGGAGTTTGCCTTTTTGTGTTTTAAATCCCTCATCAGATATTCCAGAATGTGCTCAATACCAGGATGGGAGGACAGCCTAGCCCAGGCTTGGTGCTGAGGCTCCAGAAACAGGAGTCATAGCCTGCCCTACCACTGACACATCCACTGCTGAATGTCTTCACCTGTAGAACAGGGCTGATGGCAAAGGACTACACCCGTGAAAGGGTGTATTTGATTGTTCAGGACAGAGTTTTGCCTTGTATCCCAGCTTGGTCTTGTACTCATTCTCTACCCAACCTGGTTTGAGCTTGTGGTCATGCTCCTGTCTCATCCTCTTAAGTGCTGAGATAACAGGCGTGTTCCATCATGCCTGACTCTGTGAAATGCTTCTCACGACTGAAAACTGAATTCTCAGACTGAAGGGAAAAACCCATTTCCAGTATGGACATGGCATCTCAGCCTTTCAGGCTCTTCTTCAGAACTTAGAAATGGCCCTATACTGAAAGAAAATCACACTGCATGGAGGTCAGGTGCCGGGGGCGAACTCTGGTGGAACTGGAGTTCCTCAGACAGAATCTGCCCTTCTCTTTATCACAGACCCTCTCTTCTTTCATCTGTAACACAATTATTTCAGTAACTTTATACAAAGCTCCTGTAAAATAGGGAATTATTTGTTCTATCCAATAGTACTAAAGCCACAAGCCTGTAAACTCTGAAAGCTAATCTCTAATTTGATCTTCACAACAGTTTGCTGAAATAGTGCAGGTTCTAATGGCTGTAAGATGAGCTGTCAGAGACCCAGCAATGGCACCTGGTCACTTTCTCCTGCTTCTTAGTAGAGCAAGTGATGAGCTGAGTCCAGCATGCCCTTTCACCTTCCCCCTCTGCCATTCACAAGTGTTAGGTGGCCATCCCTTATACTTACACTGTTGTGTGGAGCTCTGAACTCAGCTTCACTGAACCACGGTGCAGAATTCTTAGAAGGACATTGCATGTTTGCAAGTGTGAGTCACTAGGAGAGCAGCCTTGCTACGTGAAGAATATACTAAGTTACCATGGAGACTCTAATGTTGTTTCCCCAAGTTGTAGCTACATCAGCAGAGGTTTTCTTCCTCCGAGTTCTGGGAGGAGGAAGTCCAGGTTAAGGGCAGGGCAGACTCCTGCTGTGGTTTCTAGGAGAGCATCCTTCCCATGCCTCCCGTCCCTGACTTTGGTGGCTGTTGGGATCACCCTGTAAGCAGATCACCCCTGCCTCTAATTCAGCCTTCACAGGTTTCTCTAGATATTGAACCCTCTTATCTCCTAAGGCCACTTACCATTATGAATTTAGGGCCATCCTAACCCAATGTGATCCCTTTTGAATATCCTTGGTTTAATTAAATCTTCAAAGATTCTTCCTCCAGTTTTGTCTTTGCAATACATTAATCAGTTCTAGGCGGACTAATTCTTCTCCCCTTCTCTCTGCCCACTTTTCTTCCCTTTTCTTCTTCTTTCCCTCCCTTCTCCTTCTTCCCCTCCCCTCTCCTTCTTTAACTTTCCTCTCCCTTCTTCTCCCTTCCCCTCTCTCCTTCTCCATTCCTTCTCTTTCTCTCTTCTCTTCCTTCTCTTCTCCCTTCTCTCATCCCCCCCCCCGTCCCTCTCCTCTGCCCTTTCTTTCTTATGAAGCTGCCCTTTAACCTAGCACAGAGAACTTCACAGAAGACCTGCTTACCTTGGAGAGAAAGGATGTGTGTGACTGTGCACAGAAAGATCTTGTGGCATTTCTCCTGTGACAGATCACCACTTGCCCCCAGAGTCCAGAGAAGGCACTGGTCTTGTACAGCAGCTTCTACAGAGGGGAATCTACTCCCAGCTCTGGACATCCAGAACCCAAGAATCTAAAGTGAGACCCCCAACTGTGGAAGTACTTCAGCAGTGATCAGTGAAGGTGGGTGCTGCCCCCACTCCAGAATCGTGTGTGCTGACAGAGGAAAGAGGCTAGGAATCGGCCTTCTCTTCAAGGCCATACCTAGAATTCATCTCATTTTTATGACTGGGCATGACCTCATTCTACTGGAGTGTGAGTGACAGGACCAGTCCTGTGTGACGAATCTTCAGGAGGCTCAGATGGTTCCACTCCACTGAGCACAGCTCCTATGATTGCTTGAGAAGTTAGGTTATGCAGCAGTCAAAACCTCAGATTTGGAATCAGAATATCAGCTCTGCCCTTGATGGGGTGGCCAGGGGCAGGCTACTCACTAGCTTTCCAGTCCCTCTCCATGTGTGCCATAGTGCAAAGAACATCAGAACTCACTGAGCAGGATTGTGGTCATCATTCAGCAAGAACACATGGGTCACAGCAGTGTCTGCTCACAGAAATGCTCGGCGTGTTTGAGGTTGCTGCTTTCCCTGTTAAAGTTGGGGATTTAGCTCAGTGGTAAAGCACTTGCCTAGCAAGTGCAAGGCCCTGGGTTCGGTCCTCAACTCTCAAAAAAAATTACATTTCTTTCCCTGTTTCTTGGGAAGGACTTGAGCCCCCAAAACTGTGAGGGAAAACAAACCTTTTTGTCCTCCAGTTTCTTTCCATCAGGTGTTTGTCGCAGTGGTGACTACAGAAGCTGGCACAGGAGTCCTACAGGAAGACAGACTAAAAGTGGGAGTGAAGCAAACAGTTACAAACTGGATATTTGTTTGTTTGTTTTTGTTTTTCGAGACAGAATTTCTCTGTGTAGTTTTGGCTGTCCTCACTTTGTAGACCAGGCTGGCAGACTTGATATTTTAACAAAAGTTATTCAATTTATGTTTCCTGATTTAAATGAAGACAAAGCAATGGAAGGTAAACTGAAGAATTTGTTAAAATGTAATTCTTCACTATAGAATGTATCATTCCTCATCAGAGTCTGATAAAAGTGAAGACTGAAATCACTAGCCGAAGTGCTGTTAATTTCCTGCTTAACGCTACATTTTAATCCTGAGCACTATAAATGCCTCCTGATGAAGGACGGGGAAACATGAGCACTCATATATCTAACTTGATGTCTTCAGCTCTCTTGATTTGTTAATTATGTCTTTATTTGAACTTCATTGTCATTTAACTTATACTGTTCTTGGAATGGGGGTGTCCCAGCAACTGAGTAGACTCGGTGCTAAGAAGACTGTCCACCAAAGATCTGCATTCTTTAGTTTCTCGTTTGCTCTAACTGGTGGACTGTTTTGTTTTATTTTATTCTTTTGAGACAAGTTCTCTCCATGTCTTTCAGGCTGGCCTTAAACTCATGATCCTTCTACCTCAGCCTTCCATGTTCTGAAATTACAGGCATTCTCCTCCATAGCTGGCCAGGAAGCTGTGCAGTCATTTCAGGCAAATCTAGGGGTACCATTGTCTTTTGTGGTCAGTGACATAATAGACTGTTCTAGAATTATAGATCCTTTTCCTCCTGTCTATGTGAGCATTGCTCCATTTTCTTTTGGGTATTTACTTCGAAATGATAAAAATTTCATGTTCCTCCAACTTCTCCTCTTGTGCATCACCCGCTTTTGTTTCGTTTTATAGAGTGAGATCTTTCCTGTTTCCCCTGTAAGGTGTGAGATGTGTGCTGCAGTTGTTTGCTTGCATCAGCTCTTCCTGGAATGAAATGTGCATTTCACTTTATGGACTCAGTTCTTTCTAATTGTAGCAAGTTTTCTTCTAGTGTATTTAGAAGAATTTACTATTGTTTTTTTCTAGTGGTTTTGCTGGCTTCTGTGCTATAGCTACATCAATTATCTCAACACTGGTTTGTCTTTGCTCTGCCTATTCACCTAATATCTGACTCTAAATACTTTGATCTAACAGCCTTATCTTTTTATTTCAACTGTAATTATGTCAACATTCCCTTCTGTGTTAGGAAATCAATTCTCAGCTCTATTTTATTCTTCAATGGCTCTGACCCTGAGCAGCAGTTCTTTTTTAGGCCAGAATGATCTCTTCTGGTCATGTTATCATTGACGTATAATAAAGTATAACCCAGAGAGGTGTCATTTCCTTAGTGGACAGAACCATTGTACCTGCACATACTCTCAGCACACTCTGCATACCATGAGGAAACCCTCAGCACACCCTCTGCAACCCTCAGCACACTCTCAGCACACCCTCAGTGAGCCCACAGCACACCCTCTGCACACCCTCAGTACACCCTCTGCACACCCTCTGCACACCCTCTGCACACTCTTTGCCCACCCTCTGCACACTCTCTGTACACCCTGCACACACAGATCAGAATGGATTGGAGGCCACCAGCTTCTTAGATGCAGGGCTACATGGGATCTTACCTTTCCAGCTATGTGCTTCCCTTGACTTCTCTGACTTTTGTATTAGGGACCAAAATCCCAATGCCTAAGAAAAATACAGAACAAGGGAACACCAGCTTAACATCTCACTTCATTCCATGCAGACTGCTCAAGGCTGCTGTGATTCCACTTTCTGAATTTTCCTAGGTACCAGGAAGATCCTGAACTCTTAAGTAAGCCATCAAGGTAGGATACACCTTATCAACTTTGCCCAAATTTTTGAGCATATGATGGTTAACTTTGATTGTTTTCTTGACTGGATTGAGAGGCACCCAGGGTAGTAAAGCACAGATGTCTGATGCATTTCCAGAGAGGATCAAGTAGGTTGGAGGCTCGGGTGGAATAAAAGAAGAAATAAGAGGAGGCCTGCCAGTACAGACTGTCTCCTCTGGCTCCTGCACAGCATGATGTTCACTGGCCCACAGCACCATGCCCCGCAACCACGAAACACCTGGGACCATGAGCCAAAATAACACCATCCCCCCCCCCCCCAAATATGCTGTGATTCAGTAATGCTGTTGTGGATGTGACTCTGCTCATTATGTTGCACCTTGAAATCTGGCTTCTTTCTGTTCTTCTAATCTTCCATGTCTCAAGTCACACAGAAACCTACCTAGTACTCCCTGGAGATGAGCCTGATTTGTTTGAATTCTGTCCCCCTACCCTATGTCTTGCCCTTTATTCTGCCTGTTGACCTCTCATGGTTTTGAGGGACAGGATTGTTGTGCCCAGATCATGACTGCCAAAGAGACCACCAAAGATGAGCATACCAGAATGCAAAAGCAAGGCTTTATTCAGGCGCAATACAAGCCTAGGCAGGGACCTCGTCAAGCACACTTGACACAGCAGAGGCTGGAGGAGGTGCTTGGCCTGAGCTGAACACAGTTTCTAAAGACAAAAACCACAGGATTACAACAGCAAAGAATTTCAGGATGGGTACATTTCTGATTGGCTCATTTCTAGGAACTTTACAGAAACTTTATCTTCATCTTACTGGTAGGTGGATAATTGTTTGTCAGCATTTATCATTGGCTGCGCATGGGTGGGGACATTCTGTGGTTAAACAGTCACTACCAGATGGTTAACTTGATATACTGTATGTTGTACTTTCTGGAATTTGGGTCAACTGTTCCAGGAACCTACCCCTAGAATGGAGAGGCTTACAAAATGGCGGCCTTGTTCTTAAGATGGAGGTGCTTTGGTCTCGCAGGGATCATTTTACCACATACCTATTGCCATCTGTCTCCCGTTGAAGGTGATGCTGAGATGAAAGCAGGCCCAGCAAGGAAGGACTCCTTTACCTGTCTGATTGATACATAACTTAGCTAATATGCACTTAGTAAGAAAAATAGCACAGGAACAATGTTCCATAGTATTTAAACATTCCACACTACACCAGGAAAATGAAGCCATTCAAGACAGTGTAAAGAAAGTACACGTAAGCAAAAGGTTCAGGCAGTAATCCAGGACAGGAGACATGGGAATCCAGTTTACCTGGGAAGCCTTGAAGGCTGCTTATGCAATAGTCTCATGCCTTTTGCAGGTAGAGGTATAATTATTCCATTATGTTTTCCTGTGAAGTGTGAAAACTCTCTTTACCAATCCTCTTAAATTAGTTAAATATAATATTCAGCGAGACAGGAGACAGAGCAATGTTAATTGAAAGTAGAGAGGTGTTTATAGGTTGATGTGGTGCAGCCAACTGTGACTAAAATTAATGTCTGGGGGTTCCTGCAACTGCGGGATGCCCTCAACTTTATCCTGTATTTCTAATAACAAATCCTGGCACCCAGAGAGTCTCGTTTAGTGTGTCATGATTCCAGCCTTGGAGAAGATTGCCTTAAAATAGGTCTGAGAATTTTAATTACATTCCATTTGTAAATTTCTTTTTTTTTTTTCCTGATGGGGACAATGAGAAATTTTTCTAAAAGTTCACCTTACACCAATTGAGGTATTGGTAAAATGATTGCTCAACCTGTTGGTGGACTACCTCAGAGCCTTCCATGCTGGGCCTGTTCTCATCTCAGCCAAACCACAGTTGGATTCTTTGGTATTTTGCTTTATAGTAAAATGGAAATCATAAGACAAAAGGCCAGTCGAAGAAGGATTTGAGCCTGCCTCTTTCTTTGTCATTGGCATTACCAAGCAATTCCTTATGCTGTTTCTGCTTGGCAATAGGTTCCTTGACTGTATGAACTGTGCTAGGTTCTGTTACTCACTTAGCGGAGAGAATAAATGTCAGGTCTGTAACCCCAGACCCCAGCTGAGCCAATCTAACAGAGCTTGGCCACATGGTCAGTCATCTCAACAGTGTGAGCAGATCTATTTTGATCCTTTTCTTTGTTTTGCTAGGACAGAAATTATGGGTCCATGCTGGCTTCCAGTCACATGTTTGTTTATTTCAAATGCCCAGATTAATGGTCATGACTCTTCTTTAAAGAATGGCCTGACTGGCCTGGTGGAGACAAAGGAACACAAGAAATAGAGAGGTGGTTTTGTTCTCCCCCTACTGGGCGGATGTATTTATTCTCTGGATTTGGAGAAGAAACTGAGCTATTAGCATAGCTTGCTTAGGACCAGTAGGTCAAAATCACAGTTGTTACACCATTTTTTTTTTTTCCACAGAAAAGAAAATTGTTTCATAGTGATATCATTGGGTTGTGTTCCCAGTGAGATATTGTCCCCAAAGGTACTGAAGCCACATCACTCCAGCTTTGTACTGACTTTAGTTTTATGCTTAGAACAAGGGCATTTCTTTCCCCCTGGTGGTGGTGGTGGTGGGGTTAATAGAAAAGTTACTGATGCAATCAACTCAGGGATATCTTCTCAGCTGCAATTCTATTTCTGAAGCATTTTTATACTTTATACTCCCAAATATTCTCCTGTCTACACTTAATTCATCTTTTCCCCCATAAAGACACATCTTTCCATTAGTAACATAGCTTAACTCCAAATGCCACTTTCGAGTGTTTTTTATTTTTGCAGAGTCCTATACAGGATCTTTATTTACTTGTTAATTCTTGTTTTGTCTTCACTGGAGTGCAAAGCTCACAGTCTGTGCTCAGATGTGACCCTTGGTTACATGTGTTTCAGTCCTGGCCTGTTACATGTAAATCATTGGGTCGTTGAATATGAAATTATCACTGAGGAGACAAAAGGGAAGAAATGGAAGCATTTAAATAGAAAGCAAACTCTGAGAAGGGTAAATGGGGAAGTTCTGGGAAGGCCTTAAAGAGATGCTTAGAGCAAAGGACACATGTTAGAATGTCCAGGTCTGGGTCAGAGATATGTCTACAAGAGCCTCCTGAAGCTCGGAGATGGATACCCAAATGGATATAAAAACTAGACTGTCAGAGAGTCTAATAACTGGCTGCAGGAACAGCACTATTTAGAACTAATTCAAAAACCACATTTTTCATCTATAGAAAAATAAAAGAATAAGAACACAACCAGTTTCTCTTCACTCAATAGTCTTGGGTGGTGGAGCCCAGACAATTGTCCATAGGATACTCATTGCATACAAGAGACTGAGCCATCTTAGACTACCTAAGAGAAATCAAGAATTCCTTCATCTTCTGTTGTCTTTATCAACACAACTGACCCAGCATTTATCTAGCTGTTCCAGGCCAACCCACAGGCCCCTTCCTCCACCCCTATACTACCAGGCCATTGCTATAACCAGTTCTCAGTAGAGCAGCCATTTGTAATTGGCCAATAGCTTTTCTTGTTTTTACCCTAAGTGCAGGGCAGGATACCACTAAGGCTCACTATGTATTTATGTTGAGCTTGGGTATTTCTTTGGGGTTAGATATAATGCCTCAACTCGTATGTCCACAAAGATCACAAGTATAGAAACATTGCTAATATCTTATTTTGTTCCTCTCATGCTATTCCAGATGTCCTTGAGGTTATCTTAGAGAGAACATTTGCACCGGCATGTTTAAGAATTCTACTTGTTTCTTGTCCCTGCATATTATGAGAATGTTTCAGGATCTTTTAAGGGTATTCTCAGTAGCTTCTCTGTTTCACTGATGTGAAAGAGGAGGTGTAGTCAAAAGTTCTCCTGTGTCCTTCCTGCAGCAGTTTATAAAATAGTCACTTAGAGGCTTAATATTAATTACAAACTGTTTGGTCTATGGCTCAGGCTTATTGCTGGCTAGCTCTGACATCTTAAATTAACCCATTTCTATATTTTTCCATGTGGCTGTGATGTTACCAATCTGCTGGCCTCTTGCTCCTTGGGCAGCTGGATGGCATCTGCTCTGACTCTGCCCTTCTTCTCCCTGTCTCTCTGCTTGGATTTCCTACCTGGCTCCTATCCTGCCTTACCATAGGCTAAAGCAGCTTTATTTATTAACCAATGAAAGCAACATATATTCACAGCATACAGAAAGAACATCCCATAGCAAGGAGGTCTGTTCAACACTTGTCCTTCAGGGTCCTAGATATCCTACCTCTTGTTCCATGGATGTATTAATAAATGGAAAGAAATTTTAAAATCTTTTGCCAGAGACCAAACAGTTTGTAATTAGCTTCTCTACTGCAGATATGCATACTACTTCTAGGAAATTGGCTCCAGGTCCCACCTCTGTTTGAAATTAGACATGGTATGAATGTAGACTGTTCAAAAGATATTAGAAAATCATAATGAGAGAGGGGGGGAATTTGAGATCACAAGACACAGAAGTGACACTCTGGAAGATAGTCAAGCCCTTGTTCTTTAAATGTGATCGGTATCTTTTGAGGTGAATAATGTGGCCATTGCTCTGGTTACTAGAGGGTAAACTCACTGTGTATACTTTTAGAATGCTTCATTCCAAGGGCCTCTCTGTGTGAAGGGTGGAGATTTGTTAAGAATGGGCAGCAAACCCTGGAGCCTTCCACAACCTATACCCACCATAATTCATCTTGGTTGTTAACTTGGTTGGACTGATCCCTAAGACATTAGTAAATGTCTCTGTATGTCTATAAGGGTGTCTCCAGAGATGATAAGCTTATGAGGCCTCTGACTTCATTAACAGCTTAATTCTTTGGTGCATTCAGAGTTGGAATAGATTACAAGGAGATGGTAGCTCTTTAGAAGGTAGGGCCTGGTTGGAGGAAGCAGGTTACTGGGTGCACATCCTTGGGAACTGTAATCTTGCCCTGGTTGCTTCTTGTTGCAGCTCTCCTCTGCTTCATGTCTGTTGTGATTTGTGCCAAAAGAACTGAAACCTCTAAGATCACGAGCAAAATTAATCTTCCATTCATTAAGTTGTTCTTCTATGAACTTGTTCATAACTATGATGAAAGTGTCCAACCTGTATCTGTAGTTTCCTCCTCTCTCTATCCTCTAACCCTTCATTCAGCTAAGTTCCATCTACACACACCTTTTCTGAGTATGAAGCATCTTTTCACAGCTCCTGGAGCACACAGGCCACCTGGCCTACCTTCTTCTCCTCTCTCTCCTACAGACTCATTCTTTATTAATTCCAGGTCTCAGCAAGACCTTCTCATCTATTTCTTATGGTGTTTGAATACAGTAGTTTATTTAAATGTAATTATTACTATGTCAGGGAGTTGTGTCTATAGAGGTTTTGATATTGTGAAGACAGTACTGACAGACTCTGACTTCAAACCCTTATCTTCTCCAGTCTTGTCCAGCTGTAATTCCTTCCCCTTCTCCTGGAGACATGGCCAGTCCCAGCTCCCTGAGCCTCTCTGATCAGACCAGGGGCTCCTATTTGGAGACAGGCCACTAGAGGGAGTCTTGCTACCATAGAGCTGCCTACTAGCAACTTCAAGCCTCTGCATGCCTTGAACCAAGTGCTCTTTCAACTTTGAGCCATGGCTACAGGATTGCAATAGTGACCCTTTTCTGTTGGGCTCTTCTTCATATCTACTTCTGGAAGCACACTTCAACCCTGCCTTCACGCTTGTTCCAAAACCACTATCTAGAATCTTCCAGTAATGAACATACCACCTTAAACTACAGTTCTCTGCTTTCCTGGGAGCATTTGAGAATTCCCTTTGGCCTGACCTGCCTTATCCTAAACAGCAGCCTTGGATGATGCAATTTCTAAGCCATGCTCTGCTACCTAGAAGCAGGCTTCCTACCCTGGATTTGGTATCTTGGGGACCTTAGGGAATCAAGGAGAAACTGCTGCAAGGCATAAGGAAGATCTAGTTTCAAGTCTCATAGTACAGACTATCTTTGTGACCTCAGGAAATCCCCCCAAGCCTCAGCTCCCTAACCTGTAGAATAGAAATAGCACCTGTACAAGCTATAGCCTCAATGTGGAGATTAAATGATGTAAAGCATTCAGTACGGTATCCAGAATTAAAGTCAAAGTAGGGGGAATGATGATGGCGTTGATGACAATAATGGTGGTGTGATTATGATGATGGAAGCAGTGGTGATAGTGATGATGATAGTGTCGCTCGTGGTGATGATGATGGTGGTGGTGATGATGATGGTGGTGATGGTGATAATGAAGTAGGCATACTATTAGTACCTGTCTTCCTTTGACCACTGCTATCCATGGACCATGCTGCTTTGCTTATCTGTCTTCTGCCTTCTCTATACCCATACTTCTGCTTTTCCTATCGTCCTGGGTCAGCTACCCTAATTTGGAACATGCCTCCATCACCCGAGATGTCTCACAGCCTGTGGTCCCTCAGTCTGCCTCAGACCTTTGTGCAGGTGTACAGGTCTGTCCACTGCTCAAGGCCAGCGCCATTTCCTGTTCACAGCTGCTCCTCGCTGCCACTCTGCTGTGTGTGTATCTCCTTGTAGATCTGTTGTTGCTTCTCAGGCATTGCAATGGGGGAAACTCAAGGTCAGAACAAACAAACACATAAAATCAATTTTACCTTGGGAACGGACTTTTTTACAGAGCGGCTGTCTGATAGTCATCGCCTTGGCCCCGGCTCTTCACTCAGGGTGATGGCACAGCTGTGAGGATGGCTGCTCCCGGGATCCTTGCAGGGAAACACATTACAAACAAACCCAGCTACCAGAGAGTGTGAGCACACGCACATCCGCAGGCATGAATGCCGGAATGGCTTTCCTTCTCCCTCTTCTCTTGTCCTTCGCCTCGCCCTGTGTTGTCCCTCCTCTGCTCTGATTTTCTTCCTTTGTTTTCCTTCTGTCTCCCCTGAGTTTCCCCCTGGACCTCTTCTCCCCAGCTCTCTTTGTTCTTTGCTTCCTTTCCCCTCCTTTATTCTTCAGCTCTCTCCTCCCCTGGCTGTTGTTTTTTTCCTCACTCCTCACGGTCTGTCTCCTGAGGACATTGGCTGTTTCTTTTTCAACAATTATCATGAATTTTTTTCTCCCTCTAGAAATGAAAAGGGTCTTGATTTCATGGGCCTAAAACTGGGGTACACTAGGTTGGCTTATCTATACTAGAGGGGTTAGTTGTGAGTGAGGTCACCCCACAGATATTGGGGGGCAGACTTGGGCCTTGCAGAGAGGGACAGACAGGACAAAGAGCATTTTGGTGCTGTGTGGGAACTTGGACAGAGGTGGAGCGGAGTGTGGATGGCTGCCTTCTGGTATTGTGATACAAGTCAGTCTGCATGTGTGGCCATCTTATCACCTGTGGGGCAGAACTGATAGTCTACACCACAAATGCTACCCTGAAATTAACTTTGCTCCAAGCAAGAGGTAGGACTGTATGAATCTTTTAAAGAGTTGTTTAACCTTGATGTGCCTATCTGCAAAATGGGACTCTTTGCCTCTGTTCACCTTCCAGGGGATCTACTAGAATGGCTGTTGATACTACACTCTGTGTTCACCTTTAATTTTAGAATCTGCGTTTCATTGGTTTGAATGATCTATTTGTATAGGGCAAATTGGTGACTGAAATAGTCAAAGCCTTAAGAGAGGTTTTTTCCTATGATTTTTATCAAAATTAAATATGGTTTGTAAGCATATATGCTAATAAACATATATGTATATATGAGCACACTTAAAAATCTTTCTTCACATATATTAGTATATATATATATATATATATATTTTTTATATATATATATATATATATATATATATATATATATATAATGACTACTTTATGTATACTTTATATGGAATTTGGGTCTGTTTCTAGGGTGTTGGTAATTTTATTTAGAAGTTCTATCTCCTCCAGGAGTGATACTGTTGGGCTGGGAGAGGACTCAGTTGATAGGCGCTTGGCGTGAAAGCATGAAGATTGAGCCCCAGCACCCACATGAACAAAACAAAGCCAGTGTGGCAGTGTGCAGCTGTAACCAGTGCTGGGGACATGACCTCGGTGACTGCTGGCCAGCTAGTCTAGTGAAATTCATGTGCTCCAGGTTCAATGAGAGACAATCTCAAAGTATTAGGTGGAGAGGAACAGAGGAAGACACTCAGTAGTGATACATGTGTGCACACATGCACACACACACACACACACACACACACACACACACACACACACTCCAGAGTTAAACTATCTTTCCAAAGGTCACTTCATCATCAAAGAAAAGGAGAGTCATGTAAGCATAACTACTGGAACTTCATATATATATACACACAACCACACACACACACATATGCCCATGTTAACAATAGCATCTTCTCAAGAAAGGCAGACACAAAGAGAGCCATCAGCTTCACAGCCAGGCTTGACATCAAGCAGACCTGCATCCAAGCTGAAGTTGTCTCCAAGTTGGTACTGACTGGAACTTTCTTTGCAGGAAGACTGGCTCCCATCTGTCTGCCCTCTTTCTTGACCTGATTAAAGAAATCAAAGGGGCGTTAAGCTCCCTGATTGGTGCACTTATCATTGTACGATTGGGAACCAGCTTGGGTCTCTGATATTCAGAAGGTTACAAGCTGCTGGCAAAACTTGTCAAAGAATGACGGCCTTGGTGACCTTGCACTGCAGGCACTTTCTGTCCTTCACACCAACCACTTATCTCTCCATAATCTTCTCCATGAACCCTGGGTACTCTTGAGATGTGATGGAGGACTTTCAATGGACTCCAGTACTGGGACCTTTGCAGGTTATGCCCAAGCCCTGCTTCTGTTTCTGAAGTGAATGTAACAAAACTAGAGCTCTCTAGCAATGCCAAGTGCCGAGTTCCTTGCACACCAATCAGAGCAGCTGAAACCTAGAGAGCAGGGTGGGGCCACATGCTAGTAACTTAACATTTTGATATTCAGTCTGTTCAGCTGCCTCTGCCACAGCATGCTCCTGTCAGTGTGGAGAGTGGGCCTAGCATAAGTGCAACCTGACTCTGCTTAAAACTTTTCAAGAAAGGAGAGGGGGAGAGGGGGAGGGAGGGAGGGAGGAAGGGGGGCGAGGGAGAGAGAGAGAGAGAGAGAGAGAGAGAGAGAGAGAGAGAGAGAGAGAGAGATTTGCAAGCTTGGATGTGGATTGTTCCTGAAGCGACCACTCCCCCAAGCCCTGCCCCATTTTGAGGCTCCCTGACATGGTGGCTGGAATTCAGTATATTTCAGGGGCTGTGATAAATGGCTTATTCAATGCATTGACTCATTTCCACTTTCCATAAACTTCAAGAAGGAATCCTCTTATACTCTGTGTTGAAGGTGAGGAAGCAAAAGTTCAGAGAAGGCAGTGGGAGTGAGGCAGAGCTGAGATATGAAGGTGCATTTCCTAAAGCCAAATTCCAAGCTCCCAACCACTGTGCCATACATACCCTCATAATACCACCTGTTGCAGTGTATAGTGATGCCACAGCTGTGGTTATCCAGAGAAACACAGCACACTTATGAACACACACACACACACACACACACACACACACACACACACACACATACAAGCACCTATGTGAGCACATTCATCTCTAATATGATGACTGTGTCCCCAACAGGCTCGTGTGTCTGAAAGTGAGGTCCTTGGCTGGTAGTGCTGTTTTGGTAGGCTGTGGAAGCTTTGGGAGGTAGGACCTAGCTGTGGGTCCCTGGGGACAGGTCTCCCTAGCCACTTCCTATCACTCTCTGCTTCTTGCCACTGTGGTGAGACCTGAGCATCTTCAACATGTCTTCCCCATCATAATGTCCTAGGCCAGGTCTGGTATAAAGAAAGTAACTAATACATATATCATACATCACTTAATCTATTATAAGGAATTGACTCATGCTGTTATAGGGCATGTGAGTTCTCCAATCTTCGTTCTACCAGCTGGGGAGATTCATTAGAGCTGGTGGCAGAGTTGGAAGGGCTGAGAGTCAGAGGACTGATGGCATTCACTTAGTTCAGTTCTAAAAACCTGAGAACCAGGAATGACAAGGGCGGAGACTGGTGTCCCAGCTCATGCAGGCAGGCAGGAGGCAAACGCAGCCTCTCTGCCTTTTCCTCTATTTGCGCTTTCTGCCTTCCCTTGGTTGCATGTTGCCAAGGCAAGCTGCGCTTCTGCTCCATTCTGCCCATCAATTCCAATGCTAATTGCACAGATGTGCCTGGGAATAACAGTTTAGCAGCTATCTTGACATCCCACAACTTAGTCCAATTGACTTCAATGGTTCAGATCTGGAATGTTCCCTGGAAGCTCACACATGAAGGGTTTGGTCCCAACTTGGCGTGAGTGGGAGGTGGTGGAACTTCTGAGAAAAAGGATCATGTAGGAGGTTTGTAGGCCATTGGGACAGGCCCGTGAAGAGGATTGTAGGATCCTTGCTCTTCCTCTCTCCCTTTTCCTGTTTGGCACTGAGGTGAATGGCTTTCTTGGTCACATACTCCCACCATGATGCGCTGTCTCATCACAGGCCTAAAACAAGGCTGCATGGTCATGACCCGGAACCTGCAGGAATGTGGATCACATTCCTTTATAGTTGATGATGTTGAGTATTTGATACAGTGACAGAAAAGCTGACTGCCACACTTGTGTACAGTAGCCACCTGTCTTGCATTTGGTAGACTCTTAACCCACAATGTATTTATGAGTTGAGTGACCCATAAAAAGTGGCTCTGGGGAGCCAGCCTGGGGTATCATGAGAGTATGCATTTATGAAATGCTATTGAAGATGCTGGTGCAGCACAATATGCTTTAGACAGCTAGACACAGAACACTGATCTTAAGGGATGAGGAGAGGAAGACACAATAAGTGTCTAGGTCTCTCGTGATGGTCCAGCCCAACATCCAAATCCATTATGAAGGTCTGAGTCTTCCTCTGACATCCTATGTACAGATTTGCTGTGGAATTGTCCCCTGATGGCCATCTGCAGGGCCACAAAGTCCCCGCTGCCTCTGAGACTCTATAAAGAGTGCCATCACGGAACAGGGAATCTCCCTCTTCCAAGCCTGTGCATCCTTTCTGAGCCTTGTCAGAAGCCACCAGCTGGATGGTTACCAGGGCTCTCACCATGAATACACAGCCACCTGAATTTTCACTTTCTTTCAGAATTCACCCTCTGCTTCTCACATAGGGTTAAAGAGGTCTCAGTGCAGCCACCAGGGCCTCCTGCTTCCCACAGATACAGAAAAGAAAAAAAAAAAGAATCCTGCATCCTCCCTCTCTCTCCCGTCAGCCCTGCAGGCCTGTGGTGGTGCACCGAGTCGGTAAAGCCGGCACACCAGCTCCTGCTGCTGTGCAGAGAGGCGAGAAGGTCAGGGGTGTCTATGGGAAGGAGGCGATGCCTTCCAGGGACATTAATTTTTCAGTTTGTGTGTTCAGATGCGTGGCAGCTTAAGGCTGACAGGCTGGATTGCAGGCTTCTGTCAGGCTCAGAGCTGAAGGATGGCTCTGGGTCTAGAATGTAATTTAGTTTCAAGCAGGCTCCATTGGTGGCTGCTGAGGCCGGCACTGGTGGGCAGGCAGGCAGGCAGGCAGGCAGGTGCTGTTCTCTAGAACAGCACCAATGGGGCCCCCTATTCCTAGGAATGTTGTACAAGATTTTATTGGGTGAGTTATCACCACTTTCTAAGAGGTAGTCAACATCAACTCCAAATGAGACGGGAGAAAACTGAGGTGTGGGCAGGTCATCAACATGCTGTGCAATTGTGCTCACTCCTGCAGCATGTATTGATGAGAAATTACTTTATGCCAGGAAGCATGGCAGTCACTGGCAACCCAGAGCCCTGGCGGTGTGAATAGTTTTAGTCTCCTGTGTGCATGATCTTTGAAATTTTAATGTTTTATTTACATGTTTGTGAGTGTCTCTCTCTTAGTGTATATGCCTCCTGTGTGGGTGCCCATGGAGGTCAGGAGAGAGTGTCAGGTCACCTGGAGCTGGAGCCACAGTGGTTGTGAGCGGCTCCATGTCGATGTTGGGAACTGAATATGGGTCTACTGGAAGAGCAGCCAGTGTGCTTAAACTCTGACCCATTCCCCAGCCCCACAAAACCTGATTTTAAAAGTAAGCCATTTAAAGGAGGAATGGCCATGGCACCATTCAGGGATTGTTTGATTCTGTTGTGTCTGGGCCTGTGGCAAGGTGGGACATTATGGCAGAAGGGCATGACAATGAAAACAGTCAAGAAACAGAGGTAGGAGAAGAACACAGTCCCAAGAACACATCTTGATGACAGGCTACTGTCAGCTAGGCCCTACCTCCTAAATTTCTATCCCCTCCTAGTAAATTATGACCCACCCCCCACCCCCCACCCCCACTCCCATGGATTGCTGTACGATGCAATCACAGCTTTCCTACTCTTGTCTCTAAAAATCAAACTTCTGGCCAGTGCTGTGTTGGAGATCACACGTTCAACACAAGAGTCATGGAGTACCATCTGAGTGCAAGTTTTAGTTATAGTTTCTAGTCTATGATAAGACACCAAGACCAAAATCAACTTGAGGAGGGTAGAGTTTATTTTACTTTACAGTTGACAGTCTATAATCTAGGGAAGTCAGGGCAAGAACTCAAGACAGGAAGCTGGAGACAGGAACCTAAGAAGAGGTCATGAGGAGTGCTGCTTACTGGCTTGTTCCACAGGGCATGCTCAGCCTGCTTTCTTAAACAACCCCAGGACCACCTGCCCAAGGGTAACACCACCCACAATGGCCCTCCCACTTCAACTGCCAATCAAAAAATGCATCAGACTTGCCTACAGACCGATCTTAGGGAGGCACTTTCTCTATTCAGATTCTCTCTGAGCTTGTGTCTCGAGTGGGTGTCAAGTTGACATTAAACTAGCCAGCACAACTCTAAGCCATAACATTTCCCTATGCAAATGTGCCAAGAGACAGGTGCTGGACATAAGTTGAGAAGCACACTTTCTTGGGGCTGAGAGAAAAGGTAATGGGGGGAGGTTCACTTTACAGGGGTATCTCTGGTGGCCTCTGAGAAGGTGCTGGACTGGGAAGGGGCAGGCCACGTGAAGAGAATGATCCATAGGGGCATAAGCATAGCAAAGGGAAGACCTCGAGAAGCCCAGGCACCTGGGAGAAGATCCATGTGGCTGTAGACATGGGGTCTGGGGGAGCTGGTAGGCAAGCAGTCTCTGAACTCAATGTTTTGCAGACAACCATGGCCAGCTTGGGATTATACTGCATAACATCCAGTAAAGCAGAAGATTTTACCCCAGTCTTTCTGATTTCAAAGCTTTGCTTTTCCCCATGACAGTAGTGATTTTCAAAGGTAGATTTTCAAAGCAGTAGAGCCCTTTTATCAATGAAACCTTATGATCATCCTTCCAAAATGCAAAACTCATCTGAGAGGTGTCAATCTGGTTCAGGGATCCCTGGATCTACCAATGTTCCCTCTGCCTGACCTCCTGTAATGGGTCCTGACACACCAGCATCTGGTAGGTAGGAGGAGTAATTGTTTATCCACGCATTCAGTTGACACATGTTACTATGTGCAAAGTGTGTGTCAGGTACGTGACACAGTACAATGGACAGATGTTCAGTCCTTGATGTCCTGGGGGCAGGATTCTGGAGGAGGACTGTGCATAAAACACAGCATTTCTTGGGGATCAGCAGATGCTTAAGGGATTAGAATCGAGGGCTGACTAAAGTGGGCTGGGGTACTCAGCCTAGACTCCCAGGAGGGGAAGGCTGGAAACAGAGAACCATGCCGGCCTCAATGATCTGTGCTGCTTCCCTGCTTGTGCCTTCTTTTGGGAAGCCATCATCTCCTCATTCACTGGCCTATTCCCGACTCTCTTTCACATTAATCTTGTGTGCCACCTCCTCCACTGTTTCCCACACTGGATGTCCATTCTCCTTCTGTTTATAATGTAGGGTAACAATATCCATTGGTTGCTGAGTTGTAACTATGTGTCACCTGCACAGTCTGTCTAATTATTATTTAACTGTCATAATAACTCAGTGAAGACAGTGAAGTCAAGAGAAGTGTCACCTGCTTGGGTTGATGCAGCTTTAATAAGGAAACATTTTTGGTCCTGCTTAATCCTCAGAGCCCATTACTAAATGCCCTGCCTCCTTGCCTTTGCCTTGCTTACTATTTCTCCATGGTTCCCTAAGATTGTCCTACCTGAACTTCTCTGTCTCTAGGCATGGAATGAGTCTTGGCACTGTCTGTACCCTGTGGCATTTCCCAAAGCACAGAATATAATAGACTCTGCATAGAATACTGTTAACACAAATCCCATGAGTAATGTCATCTGAGTGGGTCATGGCCACTTTTCACAACAACAACCCAGTTCATGAAGTAATAACCTCCCAGGTTGTGTCCCAGACACTATCCATATCCCACCCTCTACATCCTCACCTATATCTTTAGAGTTCATAATGTGGATAAGGAGTCTAAACTTTGTGGAAGGATCAGGTAAACATGGATTCTAGATGAATATTCTGAGATGTGTCAGGGTTGCAGGGAGAACATGAAGTTCATGTTGAGCAAGGCTCTCAGAACCTCTGGTTCCCAGGGTTTCAAGATAAGACTTAGAGAAACCCTTGATTTGTAACAGCTTTAGAGCCGGAGGCATGAATGCTAGGCAGCCTACATGCTTGGTACTATTGATTTGGTAAGACTTTGACATGAGACTCTTAGGTGAGGGCCTTACAGAAGTTGCACCTTAAGAAAGGTACAAGTGGTCACACCAGTAGATGGCTCAAGGCAGCCAGGTCTGCTCTGGGAGAATAATGGGCAAGTTAAAACCGAGTATGGGGCGGACACTAGGAAACAGCATAGCCTCTCACTGCCTCACTAAAACCACATGTAACATGAGAAAGGTGGTACCGTCTTCACAGCACGGTGGCCATGAACACATGATGCCACAGATGATGGAAGGCTAGTTTCTTTTGCTCCCTCATTCCTTTTCCCCCTTCATCTTTCCCTGCTTCCCACCCTGTCTAGCTTATGGACCAAGATGAGAAGATACAAACTGAGGTACTGGGTCCAAGGACTGTACATGTCGGTCAGACAATAAAACCCAGGATAGAAGGTTGAAAGGGCGTGTTGGGGTTCTGGTTTCCAGAAACCTTGAGTTCTGGGGCCTGAAATGGATCTGAACCATTTGTGTCTCAACTTTTACAGCATGGGGATGGCTTTTCATTCCTATCCACAGCAAGTCCTTCAGCTCTCCAGATACCTGCCAAGAGGCTTGGACAGTAAATACCCAAGACCAGTACAGACCCCCAAAATTGCAGGCACAGTCTTATGAGATTTCTGACACTAACTGCACTTCTCAAGTTGCTGCACACCCTTTGCACCTTTAAGACCTTCGTGCCAGAGGTCAGGGATGAAGGCTAAATGTGGGGGTTTTATCACTGCAGGCACTGAGACTAGCTGTGACAGAGAAAGAAGAAAGTTAGGCAGAAGCCTTGTCCATGGCCTGCATTAACCAATAAGTTATAAGGAGCAAACCAGAGGTTGCAGAATGCTTCAGTGAGCTGCCTAGGGGTGGTCTTCTGTGGTTGGTTGGCAGTAAGGATTTGGACTGAGTAGAGTTGAGACCTCTGAGTTCTTCAGTCCACGTATCCTGTCCCATTCTTTCTTGGAGGCGTTCTTTGCATCTCCCATGGATGCAAGCTCTGGTGCTGGGTAACCTGGGGGTGGAGCTTCCATGAGCAGCATAATCAAACAGTTAGCCTGTGGAGGTATCAACCCGCCATGAAGCTGAAGCGCTGTGTGCCTAAGAAGACTTGGTGGATGATGGCCTAGCTACCTATGCTGTAGATATATTGACTCTGGCCCCTGCCCTTTGTCTGGTTTCCTTGGGAAAATCTGAGTTGTTGTTGTTGTTGTTGTTGGTGGTGGTGGTGGTATGCATTACCCAGATGATCTTTTGGGCTTTGTGAGAAGACAGAAGTCATTTTGTGGACTCGTGGACTCACATACATCTCAGGCAGGACGTCACGGGCTTTGTTACCATCCTGCTACCCCCTGGCTCAGTTGGCAGCCTGCCTTCTCATCCTCTCTTCATACCCCCTTTGTCACATACAAATCAGCCTCTATAAACAGAACCAGGGAAGCTTCTGCCTCCAACCATTCATCATTTCCCCCCTGACAAGTATACATTGCCCATGTTTGCTCACTCACATGTAGCTACAATAACATGTAAAATGCACATTTGATTTTAGTCACTCACACAAGCACCCAAGTGCACATTTTACCCATAAAAATCCACACACATAGAAACAGGCATGGGCCTCAACCAGCCATGTGTAAAATGCCAGCCTGGCCTTCCAGAGAGTGTTTAAGACAGGGTGGGAGCTCTTTATGAGATGCTGATGGTATTGTTTCAGGGAGCTCCAACACACACACACACACACACACACACACACACACACACACACACACACACACACCCTGCCTTTCCAGACAATGAGAATCTTCCTTCTGCAGAGAGAAATACAAAAGCATGTTTTTTTAGGTATGGGCAGTATCATAGGCATATTATGTTGGGGAACCAGCTTGCCTTTGCCATGTGGCCATATGAAGCTGTTTGAAAACCCTATTTCCTGTTTGGATTTCAAGGGGGAAACAATCTCTCTTTTGTTTGGAAAGACGAGACCGTGTCTCCTTTCATGCCAACATGGAGAGACCCCCTGCTGAAGACCATCAAAAACACCATTTATCTAATTCCCTCTTCCAAACACAGAGCGCCTTTAGCGTTCAGTTTGGCAGTCTTGAACACTAATCAGCACCAAGTGCTTGCCATAGTTCTTAGCATCATACTCCATTGGGCTGTGTGACTTTTCCCGGAGAGGCATGAATGTCCAATCAACTGAGATGGAAAGGGCCGAGACAAACCAAGAACAGGACCCTGTCCAAGTCCAGCTAAGTGAAGCAGTGGGTTTACTGGGCCACACTCAGGAGTATAGGTGACTTACAGATGCCACTAAAAAACCTCATCTCTGTCAACTGTTCACTTCTTGTATTATCTTGGGGAGAGAGTTGGATGCATCTTGGAAGCTTCTCCCACAGAGGGATGTTAACTGGCTTGATCTTGTAAAGGTCCCCTGTGGTCCTCACAGCTTCTCTGCTCCAAGACAGCGATGACCTTTTCCAACCTAGAAGGAACAGTCCCACTACAGCTGCATGAAGTCATTTCATCCTGCATCTCCTGTTGAGGTTGTTCCTATTATTATAAATTCATTTTATTTGCAGAGAAACTGAAACACAGAGAGACTAAGCAGCTTTGCCCACAAAAGCAGCAAGGATGGAAGTTCACTCTGAGAATCCGACTTCAGTGTCTGAGTTCTTTAGTGTGCTATGATGTCTTGATGGATATGGGGAGCTGTATAAAGGTTGGACATCTCCAGGGGTGTGGAGTCAAGGCTTCTCCACAATTACCCATCCCCCAGGACTTCTGGGCATGTGCAGTAGAGAGGCATGCATATGAATCCCCTCACACTCATCAGGAGGTGCTTGCCCATGTCAGCCGGCAGCTAGATGCAGCAGGCTAGTAAGTCTTCTTCCTCCGCATCTTCTTTCCCTCATGCAGAACAGCTCCAAAGAAACTCACATGCTTTTGTTTGTTTGTTTGTTTGTTTGAGACAAGGTTTCTCTGTGTAGTTTTGTGCCTTTCCTGGAACTGGCTTTGTAGACCAGGCTGGCCTCGAACTCACAGAGATCCACCTGGCTCTGCCTCCCGAGTGCTGGGATTAAAGGCATGCGCCACCACCACCCGGCCCACATGCTTATATAAGGCTTCTTGGAGACTCCAGTTGCCCTATTTTCTGGGAAGGCCACTTTGAATGAGGTCCTAACAGTGTCTTCTAGGACCCAGGTTGGACTCACTTCTGCTTTTCTGTATTTCTGCTGGGTTACTGCTGACACTTGTGCTCACCCTCAGGAATCCAGGCAGATTCACCCCTAATGACCCTGTGAAATGTAGTCTGCAAATCACCATAGAAGGACCTTTAAGAGAGCCTCCCAGTTTGACATTTTTATTCATTCTGCTAAAAGGCACTTTTTGTTGTTGTTGTTGTTGTTGTTAGTAATTGAATCTTCTTTTCCAACCAAACTTTGCAGAAGACAATGGTAAAGGGATGCCAGGGAGGCATGTATTGCCCTGTGTGTCCCCCAGCACCATCTTCCATCTGAGCTTCTGTTTCCACAGAGTAGCTCATAGAAACATCAGCCCATGCACAGATGCTGCTGGGGCTGGGTATGGTGATGCAACATCTGTAATCTCAGGCCTGGGGAGGCGGAAGCAAGAGGATCTCCGGTTTGAGGTCAGCCTGGTCTACACAGTAAGACCTTGTCTAAAAAGAACATCCAAACCCTGGGGGCTGGAGAACTGGGTTATGGGTTCGAGGTGCATACTGCTCGTGCAGAGGACCTGAGTTCAGTTTTCAGCATAGCTGGCTTACAACTGCCTGTAACTAGTTCCAGGGAGATCTGATGCTTCTGGGCTACGGTCAAGTCCATATACCCACAGACAGACATATACACATACACATGATTAAAAATATTTTAAGTCTAAAAACAAAACAAAAAAACCAAACAAATAAAGCCCGACAATAAACACTGCTGCTCTCTGGGTCCCAGGCTCCCTGATTCCACATCCTGATTCAATCTCAAGGGTCTGGTCGTCCCTTACTGACGGCTCATTTTTAGTCTAACCTGGCTCTCAGTCACATGGTACACTAATGCCAATGGGATCCCTCTAAATTGCATAGCTGACCATGTCCCGATTCTGGTTAAGAGAGTAACACTTCCCCATCATTTCTCACTAGACTGAGGTTGAAGCAAAAGTCCTTAGCAAAGTTGAAAAGATGTATTTGTTTGTGACCAGATTTTGTTATGTCCCCTAGGCTGATCTGAAATCACAATCCTCCCTCAGTGTTCTCAGTGCTGTGATTATTAAATTAGTACCAGGTTGTATCTTTGCTAGAGCATATCCGCTTCTTTGGGAAGCATTTCTGATCAACTCCAGGTTCTGGCCAATCACCTGGGCTTGGGAGAGAGACCTTAGTCCCTGATGCTGTGTCCTGCTTCTCCTCAGCCCAGCAGCCATATCATTGGCCATTCAGGAAGCTTCAACCTCCTGCAAGAGGAAAGATTTCAGCTCTTAGGAGAATTTATTGCACAGATTAGATGCTGCCAAAACCTTCAATATCAACTCCCATCTGAAGGCAGCCCAGGAATAGGAACGAACTCAAGCGGTCTGTTTAGGAGCTTTTGTGAGCACCTGGATGCTACTGCCTGTCCTAGAAGATTGATCTGAAGAGCTGTGGCAAGGGAGCCTGGTCATTCAGTGACGAGGCATGCCCTTACCAAGTGTTTTCAAATCACCAGGCACAAAATCCACCAAGGCGATCGATGTCACCTGAGTCACCTTCGCTGGTAGTTGCAGGGTCTGAACTATGATGATTCTGTCACTTGGAAACTCTTATTTCCTACGTAAAATGAAGAGAGTTTTATACAGATGAGCTCATAATGATATGCATTCAGTTAAAAAGTATCATTTTTTTGAACAATGGGAAAACAATTTATAATGTGTGCAAGAAGTTTAGCTAAAAATTAGAGGGAAACTGGGGCTGGGGATTTAGCTCAGTGGTAGAGCGCTTGCCTAGCGAGCACAAGGCCCTGGGTTCGAAGAAAAAAAAGAATGAGAGGGAAACTGACTAAATACAATGACACAAAGGCACCAGGTGAAAGTTCACACAAACAGGATGAAGTCAAAATAGTCAAAATGATCAAAACCAAAGCATTTGCAAATGAAACATTCTCAGGAGAGAGTGAGAGTGTGTCCGATGAACCAGCATGGGCAGAAGAGAAAGCTGAACTGTGGCCTTGAAAGTTCTGACTCTAGGCTGCATCCACGCCTATCCGTAAGGCGGGTTGAGACAGGGCAGTGTACTTTGGAATGCATCTCAGGATTCCCCTGGGGAAGACGTCCCACTCTGCTCATCACTTGAAGAAGTCAGTTCCTGTATGCCTTCAGATGTGGTCATGTGCCCCGTATCTGACCCATCCCATGTCACTGAGGGCAGTGGATCCCTCCTGTGACGCCACTTCTTCCCTGTCCTTTCATGGAGCCCAGAGTGTTTCTCTACCTGATGGGGGGAACATATTTCTGTATCCCTGACCTTGATTCTTAGTCAGACACTTAGTGGAAATGATGGGCTCTTTTTTTCCTATTGAGGCTGGTACCCCTGATACTCTTGAACCTGTGCCATCACCATTGACAGCCTGCTTAGGCCAGTCTATTAGAGGAAGAGAGACATAAATGGCAGACCCAGTTCACCTGCATTGCCTTGACTTCTGGCTAATCATGTCCAAGACAAACCAGTGACACCCCATTAAGACTGGCAGAGCCACTGGCTGATCCTCAACTGGCCAGCTATGTGTTGAGTGCACATATTTTTACTGCATTGCTGTGGCTCAATACTTTTGTGACAGTAGGCTGCTGACTACATTTCCTGCACTTAGAGTTGGTATTGGATTCTTCTGGAACAATCAGCACAGGAAGAACCATTTCTTTTTCTTTTTTCTTTTCTTTTTTTTTGGGGGGGGGTTCGAGACAGGATTTCTCTGTGTAGCTTTGCACCTTCCCTGGATCTCACTTGGTAGACCAGGCTGGCCTCGAACTCACAAAGATCCGCCTGCCTCTGCCTCCCAAGTGCTGGGATTAAAGGCGTGTGCCACCACCACCCGGCATCATTTCTTTTTCTACTAATATTGTTTTGATAAGACTGAAGCCAAGAACAACAGTGTACCATGTCAACTTAGAGAAAACCCAAGACTGAAGCCAGTACTGAAGAATTGAATAGTAAAGATGGGAAGGAAAAACCCAGCCGTGTCTGAAACAATTAGAAGAGGTTTTCTATGCAACATGAATAATGTCTTCTACTTTTTTTTTTTTTGACCCTTGCAGTCAAGAGTGCCCAACTGTGGAATGTTTTGAGCGTTAGTGAGTTATAAATGTGCCCCAGTTAGAAGGACGGAGTCTAGGAAAGCATTGCTGTCTCCTTGGGGTTTCATATATAACAGAAACTTTTATTTTCTTAGTTTACTTTCTAGGGAGACCGGGCTTATGTGAGTTCACCTGTCACCTTGCTAGTCATAAAGTGGCAATTATAGCTGTTGCCTCCCCTCAAGATTTCAGCAGTTCCTGGAAGCCAATGACTCACTCTTTACTCAGGTTGGGAGAATACAAAGATGTAGTGATTCTGAGAAAGATGTGGCAGGATGTTCCTTTGTGCCAGGAGCTTAATTCATGCCCTAGAAGAAGAAAAGAAAAGAAAAGAAAAGAAAAGAACCATTTTGTATCTGGTGAGACAGCCAATATGATTTCACTAAAGACCTGTGGCTTACCAAGGAGGAAATGGAATCCAGAAAGGGGCTGGGGAGTCTGCTATGTGCCATTCTGTGCAGGGGAAGAAGAGGGGCTTTGGAGGTAGAGAGGTGGGGTGTGATCCTGACATGTTGTCTATAATTCTAGCTACCTGGGGTTCAGATCCTCTTTCACCTCCATTCCCACTGATATCAAAGGAAAAAGGGGTGCCATATAAGGATGGAAGAGTTCATTTGTGACTGTTTGAGGAGCTGCCCATAGAACACTGCACTTGATTGTTTTGTTCCAAAGAATAAAGTGCAGGAGTGTAGAAACACTAACTCCACAGAGAAGAGCCTGGCAGACTACCTGAACCATCTGCTGAATGTTAACATTTCTAGTGTACTGCATGGTCATCACATATATGATATGATGTGACAGGCAACACCCTAACTTCACAGTGCTGTTCGCTCAAACCCAGCACACTTGAACCATGAGGAATACTCTACTGAATTGAGATCTACAGTGCTCTGTAGAGCACTGGTTGGTGTTTCTCCTAAGGCTTATGAAACTGACAACCCACCTGAGAAAGTTCAGAGGAGATCCAGATATGCCACAGATTAGTGCACTGGGGTGCTTTTGAGTGGACCCTAGAACAGAGAAGAGATGTTAATGGAGAAATAACAGAGAAGTATAGCAATGAACTGATGGTTGTGGACCAAAGCACTGGTTTTCCAGCTGTAATGACTTACCAAAGTTATGTGTGATGTTAACCACAGGGAAACTAGGTGAATGCATATGGGAAGTGATGCACAAAGCCATTTTGAATATCTATAATTATTTACAAAGAAAATAATCATGTTTTCTCAAAAATGAAAATTCAAAATTATTTGGATATATTCTTTGTGCAAAATGGTTAATTTTAACATTTTCACACCTGCATATAGTTAGCTCAGACTTACCCCATGTTGACTCCTCTTCTCTACTGTCCATGTTTCATGTTGTCTCCTCTCTCCTCCCAAATTGTTTCCTGTCTACTTTGATTTCATGGATATAGTAGTACATAATATATATGCACATAGGGACACACATGTATATAAATGTAGACTGCATGTGAGAGAACATGATTCTTCTCTTTCTGAGCCTGGCTGACTTGACTTAACTTGATGATGTCAATTCCAGACATTTTCCTGCAAATAGCATGATTTTGCTCTTTATAACTAAATAAAACACCATTATGTACATATATAGTACATTTTTGTGTACTTAAACTTTCAAGACAAAATGTTGAGTTGAATGTGATCCAATTGTAGCTGTAGATGTCAGTTCCATTTTCTAGCCACACACTCTCAGATCTTCCATATGTCCAATGGTTCAACTGCATTTGTCCTGATGTAACTGTTGGAAAATCTCTCTGTGCCTCCTCTATCCTGGACAATACTCCTCCAGCAGGATGCCCTACTGTGCTTCCCTGGGAAACCCAGGTGATCAGAAGGTTGGCCAGTTATTTGTTAACTTTGGGTCATTTGGATTTATTGATAAAATATGCCACTAACATATCTTGGTAAAGGCAGAGTCATAATGATTGCATTGCTGTGTGTGTCCTCTATGTAAGTCTCTAGGGTTGTATTTTGTGCATATCTTCCCATGGAAATCTGGGAAGATGGGGGCCTGAGTCCCTAAGAGGATCTTGCCCAAGACTGCACAGTTAGGAAGCAGGAGAGGGCAAAGCACGGCCCTCTTAAGCCCTGTGACATGTTGTTTGCCGAGAACTCCCTAGAGCTCAGGGACTCCCTAAGATATTACTGAGTACAGAGATCTGAAATTGTGACTTATGAGCTATCTATACTGGTCACACCAGGTTCCATTCTTAGTCCTCAGATGTTATATGGAGCTGTATGGTGGGTTTTGTTTGGGTTAGTTTTATTGTTACTGCTGCTTTCTTTTTATATGGAATCAATTGCTATTTGAAAATAATGAGATTCAACCTTCAAATGTCAGACAAACAAAAAACAAGGGGGAAATGGGACATTGGCCACATTAGGCATCCATTGTTGACTGAAGGTGAACCTGACTCCTAGTTAGGTTGGGACTTATTTTCTAGTTTTCAGCCCTCCACAGTTCTGCATCTCAGCCTACTATGTGTGTTTTTCTTCTTAGCCTGGCCCTTGACATTCCAAGAACCTGACTTAGTCCAATTTATTATGGAGAAAATTGCCCATTGGAGGGCTGGTGGCTGGTCAGAAGTCACCCAATAGGCATAAGTAGACAGCATTCCAGGGTAGACCCCAGGGGCAGATGAGCTTCTCAGCTCTCTGGCTTCCTGTCCTTGGGGTCCTTTTGCTTTCTCTGCAGCTGACTTCTTTAGTTTCCCATCATCAAACTTTAGGTCACATCTTCCTCTTTTGGGCACTCTAAGAGGAGGTGCCTGATTGCAAATACACCCCAAACAAGCAAGAGGAAAGTCATCCCAATCAGGAGGATGGGAAGCTAACTGAGCAATTTTGAAATTTAACTTCATCTTAAGGGGAAGGATGGGAGACAGGGGAGAGTAAAATAAAGAAAAAAAGAGAAAGGAAAGGGGAAAGGAGGAAGGGGAGAGGGAAGAAAGAAGGAATGAAGAAAGGAATGGAGGGAGGCAGAAAGGGAGAGGAGAAATCAGGATCTCAGTTGAGGTCTAGAGAGATGGCTCCTCACTTGCTACTTTTCCAGCCGACTGGTGTTCAGTTCTCAGCACCTAAGTCAGGGGGCTCATAGCTACTTGTAAGTCCAGCTCCAGGGCAACCAAGACTGTCTTCTGGCCTGGGACACACACACACACACACACACACACACACACACACACACACTAAAATAAATCAACCTTGAAAAATGAGAAGAATCTCAATCTCAAGTGTTACTTCTGATGTTCGTTCGTTGTCCTGGTGAGTTCTTTTTAAACACTCATCACCAGCAACTGCCATCTTCTTCAAGGAAGGAAGGCGGGGAGTGAGCTGTATTCCCTCTCTGGTCCTAACCCAGCTGGAAATAAGAGAGTCTGGAAGACCAATGACAAGGCAAAGGTCTTGCAGGGGTGTTGTCAGTCCTTGAATATTAAAAATGTATGTTTGTAATAGCCAATCAAAAGAAAGCACATGAATTATGAACCAAAGGCTGTGGAGCCCCCAGCTGGATCAGGCCCTCTGGATAAGTGAGACAGTTGATTAGTTTGAACTGTTTGGGAGGCACCCAGTCTGTGGGACCAGGACCTGTCCTTAGTGCATGAGCTGGCTGTTTGGAACCTTGGGCTTACACAGGGACACATGCTCAGCCTGGAAGGAGGTGACAGGACCTGCCTGTACTGAATCCACCAGGTTTAAATGAATCCCCAGGGGTGCCTTGGTCCTGGAGGACATGGGAATGGAGGGGAGGGCCTGGGGGGAAAGTGGGGGTGGGAGGGGGGAAGACAGGGGAACCCATGGCTGATGTATAAAATTAAAACACATAATAAAAAAATTTTAAAAAATGTATGTTTGTAATTATTGTCATGTTTTACACAAAATTGAATACAGCACACATTCAGAGTATATAGACCATTGAAATGATCATCTGTGGGTAAGGTTGCTACCCTCATTAAGAGGTTTATTTGCTCTCTTGCAGTCCCGTGTGCTCCTGTGGGTACTGTCTCTCCCTTTGGGCCCACTTCACTGAATCTTGTGTTAATAACTCTCGATTTTCTATTCTCCTACTTTATAGTGATATTTTACTTGTACTGAAATGTGATTTTATTTGTATATTAATAAAGTTGCCTTGGGGTCAGAGCAAGCCATAGCAGAAGCTGGGTGGTGGCGTCGGTGCACATCTTTAATCCCAGCACTTGGGAGGCAGAGATAGGCAGGATCTCTGTGTGTTCAAGGATACAGCCAGCATGGCAACACATGCCTTTAATCTCAGTACCAACCATAGAAGACCTGGAGGTCTGTACAGACAGGCAGTGAGTAGGAGGTCATGTGGCTGGGTTTACAACCATTGGGTTTACAACCTTCTCATTAGAAGGCAGAACAGAAAGTCTATATAAAAGACAGGACACAGGAAGTAGGTCTCTTGTGAAGAGGAAAGACGGAGCAGCAGTGAAGGGTAAGGTTTTCAGCTCTCAGCTATTGCTCTGACCTCTTGGCTTTTAACTCTGCAATTGGCTCTGTGTTTCCTATTTAACAAGATGGTTACATCTGCACTACTTGTTTTTGATTTTTTGTTAGGAAAATGGCCAAATATGTAAAAAAAAAAAAAAAAACATCAATGTTAAGCATGTGGCTGTTCACATTCCCCAGTTTTCTATGGCTGAGTGACCATGTAATGCTTTCTTCCGGGAGCTCTGAACTGTGCACAGGCACAGAGCTGCTGACACAGTGGGCACCATGGAGCCTCAGTGGCCTCGGTTGTGGCTACCTCCTCTCTTGGCTCCCTAGTCATCCATGCCTCTCTGCTCCATTTCTGAAGGCTTAGAAGTAAACCCCAGCAGCATATGACCTCAGCTGAAAACAGGTCGGGCTGTGTAGGTAAAAGAGAGGGTCCCCATAAAAATATAATCACAGCACCAACGTCAGAGCTGAAATAGTAATCACCTCCCCAAGGCCTGCAAACCCCTCCTTAGTGTTTATGCTACACAGCTGGCCTCCCTCTCCCCGCTCCTGCATTTTCATAGTTTTCCTTTTCAATGGTGACCCAAAGCGCCCATTAGTCTACTTGGTTGGTAGTTGTTTAGCTCTCTGAGGTCCACATCCCTGATTTTAGTTTAGTTTGTCCCAGTATGGCTCACTGGCCACACAGCCTCAGGTACTGCCCTTGTGAAAATTTCCACCTCCTGGGACCTTGAGTTAGTGTTTTTCAAGCAGACATGCCCACAGGCCAATATGATCTGGGTCATTCCTCAGTTGAGATTCCTTTCTCAGATGATTTTAGGGCATGTCTAGCTGACAGTTAAAGCTAACTAAGACAGAAGACACTAGGGACCATGCTCATGCACCCCACACCAGGTTTCAGTGTCATTCACATGCTTCATTGCTATGGCAATTAATTGTGTCACAACTAGAAAACCAACATTAGCATTATTCTCAGCTATGTCATTGCCATTTATTGAGATTTTTAGTTTTTCTCTAACATCCTTCCTGTGGTCTGTGAGTTTATCTAAGATGCCGCATTGGGTTCCATTTCCATATCTCCTTTGGCTTTTCTTGGCTGTGACATTTTCTATCCAGCAGTTGTGTTTGGGAGTGCCATCTCATCTGTATTCTCCTGCAGTGACTCACATGTTGGAGATCTACCTTCTCCTGGCCTCTAAACAGCCCCACACACTCTGTGCCTCAGAGACACTGAAAGTTAGAACTCAAGGCTCCATTGGATTCAGGTCAGATGTTTTCCCTGGAATATTTCACAGGTGACACTGTGTCTTTGCCGCCTTACAATGGGAATGGACATGGAGAGACAAGAAAGAGAGGTGGGCTGATGGGGAAATGAGAAGCCCACAGCAGAAGTGAATTGAGACAATCCTGACTTGGTGAAAAGTACGATTGTCCTGTGTGTCTTGCTTTTCATTACTTAAGTCTGGCTCAGTAAAACTGACCCAGTGATACACATTAATCTGTGATATTGATAAGATTGCATTATTGCCTTTTCTTTTAGACTGTAGCTGGTGAGTTTACTGGCATCATTAATTTCAGCATGATTCACTTAGCAAAAGACCGCATGCATTGGATTAAAGACATTTCGAAATTTGGATGCTTTTACAAAGTGTTTTTATTTATCTTTGTAATGACCCCAGGTTTAATTTCTGTTTCCCAATTATTCATCTTTAAAAAAGTGAATAGATTATGCCATTAGCACACAGAGTGACACATGAATAAAATTTCTCAGAAGTTGGTACACACAGAGAGAAAGAGACAGAAGCAGAGACACACAGACAGAGACAGAGATAGAGAGAGACAGGGAGGTAAGATAATAATGAAATCTTTACTATACCAATACCATCCTCCTGATTTCATTATTGTCCCATAGTTAGGAAAGACATAGAGTGCAGAGTCAGGTGAACATATATAGGACTATCCAGTATGGTTTCTTTGCAACTTCCTGTGAATTAATAGTTATTTCAAATTAAAAGTTTAGAAAAATTAATTGGAGCGATTCATGTCCTGGGTGTTTTGGCCAGAACAACAAAATAAAGAAAGGAGTTAAATTTTTATAAGGGAAGCAATCCAATGGCCATTATTTGCAGATAACATGGCTGTCTACATAGAAAACTGGATAAAACATGTTTTGGGCTCATATAAGAATTCAGCAAGGTACAATATAAAAGATTAACAGATGCCATTTCCAATAATAGTAGCAAAAACAAATGAAAATATCTAGGAACACATTTAAGCAGCATTGGACTGGGCTTATGAGAAGAAAACAGTGCCATTCACTAAGTGTATCAAAGACAGCTCATACAGAGTGCAGGAGAGGAGATGAGCAGCGGCATTTATTATTTAGAGTTTTAAAGACAGCCAATTATTCCTGGTTGTGTTATAAAGGACAGTGTGAGGTAATTGATGAATAAAATCTGGAAGTTAGATAGGAGCGTGATGCTATCTAGACTCTTGATTTTGATATTTTTAAGATGGTTTTGTGGGAGAATGCTGTGGCTCTTAGGAAATAAAATGTGTTTAGGAGCAATGGAGCATCTCATCTATATCCTGTCCCAAAGGGTTCATAGACTAGTATGCTTAACACAGGACTACATGCCTATCTCCAGCCACATAGGTTAGATCTATGTCTGTCCCCTACATCTACATTGATGTTTCTTTGTTTGAAACTAAGTCTCACTGGGTAGCCTTGACTGCCTTGGCCTCCTGGGAACTGGGATGCCTGTATGCATCACCATGCCTAGTTACAGCTATAGACTGGACAGTGTGATGATGTTATTTGGGGATTCTAGGTTAACAATGCAGAGATTCTTTTAAACCACATTTACAGCTTTTCTGTAAAACTGGAATTATTTCTGAGTAAGACTGTATGTACACATGCATGTATGTGATTGTGGTATGTGCAAAAATGCATGTGTGTTGAGAGATATGATTTTCTATGTGGGCATGGGTGGAGGACAGAGGTCATGGCAGGCAATGCTGCCCCGGCTTTTGTGTGGGAGTTAGAGATTGATTGTACTCCAGTCCTTGGGCTTCCACAGAAAACCCTTTGACATTGAGACACCCCAATCTTGGAGACATGTTTTAGTAGTTAGTAGAGCTGGAGAGAATATAACAGGACTGACACATTGGGCACAGGGTGGAAGAGAAGGAGACAAAGTATAGCAAATACAAACCTTGACACAAGCAAACGCACACTATTACCAGATTCCACAATGTGGAGGGTTGGTAGTAGGAGTGTGTGCGACATTCTGTCTTGTGGAGATAACCATTAGATCGAGCCCTGAGCATTAGGGGGAAAGCCATGGGTCACTGGGGTGCAGAGGAAAGAGTGAGAAGTAGGCTTTCTGCCGTACACTCTTTTATTCATTTTGGGAACTGAATCTGTGGCTCCTACATGGTAATCAAGCCCGTTACCATACACACACATGTTGTGTTGAATAAAGTGACTATGTCTCTCATTTGAGGAATGCTGCTGAAGAGATACGCAAGACACAAATAAATGAACATATGACTTCAAGTTGTCATAAGTGTGGAGCCACATGGTAACAAGGAACACTGTGATAACTGAAGGGGAATGGAGCATGCTTATCCCTGCCACACCGATCTTCCTTTTGTTGCTAGATGACTCAAAGAAATGCCAACCGCAGGGTCTTTGCACTCGCTGCTTTGCCAGGAATGCTGTTCCCCAGATCCTGTCTGGTCCACTCCCTCATTATCTTACATCCTTATTCAAAAGTCACTTTTCCAGAGGCGCTTTCACTAGCTATGCACTTAAAATGTCTGCCTGTACTCAGAGCTGGCTGCCTGTGCCTGGGCTCTGCTCTCTCCTTCACAACATCTGTTGTTGTTTATCTTAGCATTGTGCATATGCACCTTCTGACATGGACATGTAACTGTATTCTTAGGAATAAACTGCACGTGGGCTGAGGAGCCATTTACTGAGAACCATAGCAGTCTGTGAGGTCAGGAAATGAACAAACTGTCTACCCCACACAGACTCCTTCTAGTTCCAGAACACAGTTCACTGATGAACTAGGGTGAATTTCAGGAAGGTGAGCGTGGAGGAGGATCACAAGAGAACAAGGCACTGTGAGTGAAGATGGAGGATTTGCGAAGCACTCATTGAGAAAGATGCCAGAGAAGGCAGGACATGAAGGGTGGGGCCTCTCTCTCTGGAGGGCACTAGAAGTGGGGAGATCCAAGTTCCTCACACGAGGTGGCCTAAGGAAGCAGCAATGGGGCTATAGCCGGGGACTCTGGGATTCATTCTGAATGACATGGAAAATCTTATGAGATGAACAAAGGATTTTCAAGTCACTTTCACTGAGGTACAATTTGCTTTCAATGACATGTTCTCATGTTGAATGCTCAGTTCAATAATATTTGACAAATGAAGATGACTATGTAACTGCCGCTCAAACCGATAGAGGATATTTCCATTAGGTCAACGGTTCCTGGGTGCTATTTTTCAGCTGTTCCTCATTCTGCTTTCTACAACCACTGGTCTGATTTCTGTCTGCATAGCTGATTTTGTGTTTTCAGATTAGCAGAATTATATATGTTTAGATCATGTGTATGCCTATATGTGTGCATGTGTGTGTGCTTGTGTACATGCATTTGTGTGTGCGCACATGTGGTGCTTAAAGATGGAATCCAGGGCTTTATATGTATTAGTCCTGTGCACTGAGCAACACCCCATCCCTCGTATGCATACTTTTGTATCTGACTTCTTCCCTTCGTATTTCTGAGATTCTTCTATGTGGTGTATGCACCCTTTATCCTTTATTGTTAAGGAGTATTTTATTATAGGAATGCACGACAATTTTTTTCTATTGGTAGATACAGGGTAGAGGACTATTATAAACAATACTACACAAAGAAGTCAGGAACTTGCCCAATGGAGCAAAGTTAGTAAAGAAACAAGAGGTAAGTTTACTGGACCACCTGGAGAGTCTGTGTACAGTACATGGCACTGAACACAGAGGTTCTCCCCACCTGCTTTAATCAGTCAGACTGGAGTATGCATGCACATGTGCCTGTTTGTACAGCATAGCATCTATAGCATAATTGCCTAGTACCCATCAGGTGTCTATTACCTACCCACCTATAATCTGTCTCCATCTATCCATCCATCCATCCATCCATCCATCCATCCATCCATCCATCCATCCATCTATGATCTGCCTATCCTGGATTTGATTTATTTATTTCTTCTTCTTCTTCTTCTTCTTCTTCTTCTTCTTCTTCTTCTTCCTCTTCTTCATCATCATCATCATCATCATCATCATCATCATCATCTCCATCCATGCATCGATCCAAACAACCAATGGAGTTTCTTTAGGTGTACAAAAATATTCAATGTTAAAAGCAAGTTAGTTCCCTGTGTTTCATAAATTCACATGTTTGGAAGCTGTTATCTATTTTAGATGTTTTAATATATTTTAATTCTTTGAGAATTTCATAAGTGCATTATAGTTTAGAAATTTTAATCATCATGGCATCCTGGGTTAAAGGAATACCAATGAAATTTGATTTATCTTGCAGGATGACACCCTCGAGTTGAACCTGCCTTACCTTCCATGTGAGGTCTGGCTATTAACTTCTGTTCAATCAGGAGCTTGGATTTACCCTGGCTGAAACCTCAACCATATACTCCACCCAGACTTTCTGTCTCCCTTTTGCAGTCACAGAATTTGTCTCTAAATTGCATGAAGTGGTGTGATGTAGTTCTGATTACACCCTGTGTATCCCACAGAGCCAGATCCTACTTTTTTACTTTCCTTAAAGTTGGTTAGGTCCAAGAAATGAAGTTCTGTCCCCTAGTGTGAAAGATGATCTGAGTATAGTGTGATCTGCCCATAAAGTCTGATGAAGAAGGAGTAATGTTCCAAGAGGCTAAGTTCCAAATCCCCAAGGACTGTGTGGGGGCAGATCCTTCTGCTGATCTAAGAAAAGTAAACTTACTGCTAAGACTTCAGAATTGCCCGTTCTAGTAGGGAGTCCATGTTGACTGACAGACCTCATCTCTTTTGGGATGTCTTTGATTTGGTCATTACCCTGAAGTCCTTTCAGTTAACTCAAGGGCTTAGCCACTGGCTTCCACTGCTGTGTACATTCAAAGCTGACAGCATGAATAACAGCAGAGATTCCAACACTCAAAACTTTAAACTTTCCATCTTGTTTACATGTTCCATTTGCTTCAAAATGGAGATGTTGGAGAGACTGAGAGAATACAGCATTTAGCAGAGCATCAGATGACCAAGAAGTGGAGATGAGGATGGAAGAGACCTCTGCTATCCACTGTATTATGTCCTTTGTGTTTTTCAGGGTTGAGACCATATAACTTACTTTAAAATTCAGGTTTTTAAAGTACAAGTGCCATTTCCCTTCTGCTTTCAGCTTTCAGTGGGCAAGGAACTCACTTTTTCACAATTCCCTCTTAGTCCTTCAGCAGACTCTGGCATGAAGAAGATCATGCTGCACAGTGGTTAGAATTCCCAAGTCAGGCAGACCTGTACTGAACCTGCTGCTCCCCATCACCACCTATGTGGCCATGAGCATGCTTCTCCACTTCTCCAGGTCCGAGTTTCCTTATCTGTAACATACTATAATCATAGGACTGATGTCACAGTTGGTTAGAAGGGCTGCACACAGACACTGGGTGTCCACATGTCACATCTCAGTACAGTTCCTACATGAAGCAGCTGCATAAATGTTAGCTGTTACAATTAGACACTGAGTAAATGCCTTCTGAATTGCTACTGAGCTGAACAGTGGCCAGATCCTGCCCCAAATTAAACAAACAAACAGAAATAAGTCGGAGCCCCACATACCCTGCATTTGTGCTGTCTAGGTTAGTTTGTCTGAATTTATTTGAACTATAATACAATCAACGGCCACAAAACAGTCTTTGACTGCACTGCCTCCCTTCTTCTGTTCTTTCCATTCTATTTGGCATGTATTGATGACTATTCAGAAGGAATGTTTATTCCCTGTGCAATCACATTTCCGGAAGGCTCAAACAAAGAAGGACAGTAGTATGATGAGGACATTTTATTAAGAGATTATTTAATGTTATTGATAACACTGCACCAAGAGTCCAGGAAAGGCACTAATCAATAGATGCCCACATCAATGTTTAATCTACTTTCAGCCCTTTGCTGGAGTATCTAATTAGCTTGTGATTTGGAAAATTGCATGGTGTATACAAGACAGTGAATGCTCTGGAACTAAAGGCAGAAGTGATTATTTTGCTTCCAGTGTCTGGTGAAAAATGTCTGGAAGATGCAGTGATGGGTAGAGGGCACAGAATAGACAGGAGGGGTATGGTGGCCCAGAGGACCTCACTCTGGGATCTGGGCTTGTTTATTCCATGTTTGTGGCCTTTAAATCTCATTCTTATCCTTTGGGGCTAGTTTCATCCTCATTTTGTGGGTGAGGAAGCACACAGTGGGTTCCCACAGCTTGCTCTTGGTTTCACACTTGGTAGCTGTGTTACTGTCCTCCATGGAGTCAGCTCATTAGTTTTGCCATCAGGAAAAGTTCCTCAGTGTAACTGATCTGTGTTACCCATGATTCAAGAGAATGGTAGAGAGATGATAAAATGCCTGTTTGATGGGCATGGAAAAGAACAGACAAGATAGATGATAGAGCCCTTGGTCCCTAGCCCCAACAGCTGTATCCTTACCACAGGACACATTATGGTACCTGGCAAAGGGGACTTAGATTAAAGATAGAATTGAGGTTAGTTATTAGAGACCTGGGTATGGAAGAAGCCTGGATGGCTCAATAGCCCTTGAATAATCCCAGGGTTCCTTGTAAGTGTATTTGGGGAAGACAGTAGAGAAAGGGGGGAGGAGTGGAGAGAGGGAGGAAGGAAGGGAGAGAGAGAGAGAGAGAGAGAGAGAGAGAGAGAGAGAGAGAGAACAGTGCAAAGGATGTGGCCAGAGTTTGCTTATTTTAAGGAAAGAAACCATAGGTCAAAGAAAGACTAGCTGGAAAAGGCTAGAAAACAGATTCTCTCCTAGAGCTCTTGGAAAGAACACAGCCTGTTAACACTTGGATTTTAGTCCTGTGAGACTCACGTAGGACTCCTGACCTATAAAACTAATACATTGTGCTGTTTTAAGCCCTTACATTTCGGTGGCTAGTTATGGCAGCAACAGAAAACTAATGCTTGTCCCATCAATTATCTCACACAGTCACGTCTTTCTCTTACAATGAGAAATTTCCAATCTGATTAGGTCCTAGTCTAGGGCCGCAACTGGGTCATGTTTATCAACAGGCGAGATAAAAGGTTACAAGTTCACTCTGCCAATGCTTGTGTCTGCTCCTGACCTTTATTCCTTACAAGGGAGAGCCTGTGCTCAGCTGTTCCATCTGTGCGGTGTGCACCTGTACCTCTGTCTGCTGCTCCCTATGATGGCCAGGTGGTAGTGTCACATGTTCAAGCATCCATTGAGAGGGGGAGGAAGAGACAGGGTCTTAGTGAAAGTAAAAGCCTAAGCTACAGGCTCTGACTAGTTTATCCACAGTTCTGTGTGGCTTCTTAGATTCACGTCCAGTTTATATATTCAAGTAGTACTCCTATTCTCTGTCTCTCTGTGTCTCTGTCTGTCTGTCTCTGTCATGTGTGGTCTGGGAGTACAGCTCAGTGATAGTATGTGATAAGGCACATGGAGGTCAGAGGTCAGCTGTGGGTGTCAGTCCACACCTTCCATCTTGTTTGAGACAGGGTCTCTTGTCTGAGGCTGCTAGCTGACAGACAGGCTTCTGGGGATTTGCCCATCTCTACTTCCCATCATCCTTTAGGAGTGCTGGGATCATAAACTATGCTACCATACCTGGTTTTACATAGGCTTTGGGGGTTCAAACTCAGGTCCTCACACTTGTTCATCAAGTGAGTTGCCCGCTGAGCCCCACCTCTCTTGTTTCTTTTATTTCTGTGGTACAGGGAGAGGCACCATGCCTCACAGACCCTAGGAGCATGCTCTATTGCTGAGCTTCAGGGCCAAGTCTGCTGATTTTTTATTTTTAGACAGAGTATCACTAAATTGCCCAAACTGGTCTTGAACTTGATCTGAAGTTCAGGCTAACGTCAGACTTGGAATCCTCCTGTTTCAGCCTCCAGAGTAGCTATGATTGTCCCACTATATTTGTCTTGTTTTTCTTTATTTCCTATATTTATGCTTCCGTTGGGGCCCTCTTATTGGAGAAATCACGTTTCAGTGCCTATCTCAATGCAAGCTTAAGATCTCACTTTAATCCTAAGACATGCCCACACCTGTATCTGTTCCCCCACCCCCAGACCAGAACAATGTCATGTGCTGCCTCGGTGTCACTGGGCCAGAGTGCAGCTTTTCTTCTGAGAGACTAATTCCCCTGTTTATGGAGGCCATGACATCTCATCTACTGGCTGTAAACTGGAGACTTGAGAGCCAGTGGCACAGCCCAAGCTATGCTAAGCCCTGAGACAGATGTGAAACCAGGCCAAGGGAAGAAGCCTGTGTCCCCATTAGTAGGCAGGACACAGTCTGCTGTAAGCCACTTTTTATTCTGTTCTTGGTCCCCAGAAGATTGAAAAGTGCCCATCTAAGTAGGGAGCTCATTCTGCCAAGTCAAATGCTAATCTTATCCAGGAAGGCCTTCACAGACACACCAAGAGATGAGAGATGGTGTCTAACCTGGACACTCCAAAGTGCTGTCAGGCAGACCCACGACATTCCCATAGTCAGCACTGTAGTAACCACCAGTCGGACTGCTCAGATCCAACTAGGCTGACTATTGACTCCCCTGGGAAGGCTTACCACTCCTCTGAGCAGATATGGACTTCTGTAGTTACAGCCAAAACAAAAAGATATACATGAAGAACAGGTGTTTCAATCCCCTGCCTTGGAGATGACATCTGGCCTGTCAGTCACCAGCTGTGTGCAGTTGGGGAAGTCAATGTCTCTAGGCATTGGTTACCTCATGTGCAAAGAGGACAGTGGGTATTTTGAGAGTGATTTACTGGAAGCTGAGTGTCAGAGGGATGCCGGGTGCCTGTCCATGGCTCACCACTGAAGCACTTGTATTTCCCCAAAGCCCACAAACAGTAACTCTTGCTGTGTTTTCTCTCTGCCAAATGGAATATTTACATTTGTTAAAGTTAATTCACTAATTAGGCATTTTGAGTCAGGGTCTCACCAGACTGCTCTCAAACTTGAAGTTCTCATCTATCTGTCTTCTAAATGCTCAGGTTACAGGCATGTGTTTCCTTATCAGCCTTCCATTATTTCTAAATGAATGAATGAATGAGTGACATGCACACTGTAGTTTCCATGTCACATCTAAGCTTTCCCAGGTGCCTTAGAGCACCTGTCTCCCTGTCTCCTCGGGCTCCTGAAGGGTCTCTTCACCACTGAGCCTTTCCCGACATTGTCCTGGTGCTCCTTCTCCCCGCCTGTTGGGCTGTAAGATTGCTGGTGCAATCGGCTGCATCGCTGTGGTGAATTACCTTGTTCCTGCTCTGTTTGTCAGCACGAAGGATTTATGGGGGGAGAGAATTCTTCCTGGAGACTTTCATCTTCTGTGTGCGCACAGGCTCACCCCCCAGCCCTCCTCCCAGATCCCATCCATCAGCTGCCCTAAGTACATATATATTATCCCACCTGCGCCCTCTGAAGCCTTTTCTTCCTCTCTTGCTTCCTTTGAGCCAAACATGGGTAGAGGTTAATGGAGAAGATGTGTAACCCGCTTGGCTTTGGCAGCAGAAATCTCTAAGACGCTTTAGGAATGTGCCTTCGTCACATTCACGGTTGTCCGAAGCTGAAATATGGTCAAAGAGAGCCCAGGAAATAGCCCCATCCTCTTTTCCTGATAGAATTGAGCCATCTTTTTCCTAGTTGCTGCCTGCCACCCGTGCTGGAAGGTTAATCTCTTCCTCCTCTCAACTAGTGCATTTATCATAGGGAAGTGGTCTGTGGTGCAAAATATTGATCAAAAGCCTGCCAGGTCCTCTGCTGGGTTGAAATTGAGTGTTGCAGTCAATCAATTGCCTGGCATTTGGTGGTGTGGAGAGCACAGTGACTGGCGAGTGGCTAGTGTGGCAAGGCTGATAGATGGAGGGAAAGGACTAGGGATTGGGGAGGGGGGCTCCTCCAACTGTCTCTCCCGATTGGCTCACAAAGCAGGTGTGGTCAGTGTTGCTGGGCAGGCTTGAGAATCACAGAAGGGTGATCTCGCCAGCCTCAATATCCTCATGGACAACACATACACACACACACACACACACACACACACACACACACACACACACTCCACAACACTATGAGTTAATATGAGGGCAAAGTGTCAACCACTAAACCTGCAAAACTAGTCAGAAAAAATAGAGGTAATGTCCTATGGAACATCCTTTTCTACACTATAAATATGTATTACTTTCATTGGTTAATAACAAGCTGGCAGGCTGGTAGCTGGGCAGGAAGTTAGGCAGGAAAGCCAGAGTGAGAATGTTGGGAAGAAGGAGGGTCAAGTCAAGGGAGATGCCAGCCAGCCAGCTGCCCAGGAAGCAAGACATGCTGAAGGAGAGGTAAAACCATGAGGCACGTGGCAAAATGTAGATTAATAGAAATGGGTTAATTTAAATGTAAGAGCTAGTTAGTAATAAGCTTGAGCTATTGGCCGAGCATTTATAAATAATATTAAGCCTCTGTGTCAGTTATTTGGGAGCAAGTGGTCGGGACAGGAAAATGTCTGTTTATAGCAAAGACTTAAGGTACAAGTGGCATTCAGGAAATTCAGTTTAATTGAGATGGCAGAAGGGGCAACTCCGAGTCATTCTTATTTGCAGAAACACCAATGCCTCTTCGCACAAACTAGGCTGAATCATTAATTCTAGATCCCCTCGGTGCTTTCCCTCCCTCTGTCCTCCCAGTTTTACTCCCCCTCCATTTCTTCTTTTGTGTGTGTGGCAGGGTATCTGTGGCTGAGCTCGCCAATGACTGGAGGCTGGCAGGGACTTCTCCTCTCACCGTCCACTTCGGCTTTGACACGGGAGTCTCTTTCTGAACCCGGAGCTCAAGGTTTCAGTGAAAGCGGCTGGCCAGAGTGCCCCTGGGGTTCACCGGTCTGCCCACCCAATGCTGAGCCACAGGCATGCACAGCTGCAGCCAGGGTGCTGCCAGGCCCTCGATGAGTTCCAGCAGTAAAGAGAACTTTTCAGGACATGGTGTCCCCTCAAGTTGTTTCCACTCTTCATTCTTACAAGCAGAGACTGTCTATGGGATGTTTCCTGGCAGCTTCCCATGTCTCATCCTGAGGCTGTGGAGAAGAAGGCACATGCACTTGGCAGCATACCAGGTGGGCTTCAGAGAGGAGGTGATTTTTGAAGAGTGATTTGAGGAAGGGTTAACAGTGCATCAAGAAAGGCAATGTGGAGAGGCTATGAAAGTATGCTTCAGAATGAACCACCTATGCAAAGGAACCTGAAGGCAACTTGGTGTGGCTGATCTAACTAACAACCACCAGCCCAGAGAGTCAGAGGGGCCATATCATAAGCTATGTGACAAACTACAGACATTATTGCAAGACGTGAATAGGATCATGTAAGCAAAGGGCTTACTTACCACAGTGCTTGGCAGGAAGGATGTGCTTGAATGATATCAGTCCCTGTAGTAACTGGGGCAATTGGTTGTCAGCAACAGAGAGCTATCTCTATCAGCCAGAGTCTCACATGGACACTGGAATTGGGGTGTGGGAAGGAACTGCTCACCAAAGTGTGAAGTGGCAAACAGGAACCCACAAGGCACGTGCAGTGCAGCAGCCTGGGGAATGGCAAGATTGGGGGCACACTACTCCATCAAGCTTGGAGCAATAAGAAGAAGGAGCTGTTTGTTGTCAGACCCAGGAGAGAGGGGGCTGGGGAGGGAGCCCGCTCCTACCTTTTGAAGGGTTCTTAAGTGGAGGAGAGAGGAATGAGGAAATATCAGATAGAAAGATCGATCTAGCTGACAAGAAGAAAGACAGAAACACAGGATAGCTTCAGGAGGGACTAGGTCAATACCCAACAACCTCATCCTTTATTCAAGAGGGCTTTTTATAACATGCCAAGGGGAGAGTCAAAAGACCTCCCCGCTGCAAGATCAAAGCACACCATATGGCCAAGTGTAGATCCTTCCAAACAACTGTTAACCATGCCTGTGGCCAAATCATGTCCTTACGCAGCCCTGCTGGGTAAAGCAAGCTCAAATTCCCTGGCCCTGAGTAAGTTCTCATTAGGAAGCCTCTGTGGACTCCCACAGGAGAGGGAGGGGGAGAACGGAGGGAGAAAAGGAGGGAGAGGGAGAGGCGGGGGAATGAGAGCTGGGCTAATTCTGAGTTTGGGGTAGCAATGTTGCAGCCCACCCTTCATAACACCATAGTCAAGTATCTCAGAGAAGTCATTCCCCCCCCCCACACACACACCTCATCTCCACCATTGCTCACTATTGTCCAGGGATGCAGGGAACCTGAAGCCTTGGGAGCCAGGATTGGAAGTCCTAGGGCCAGAGAAATGGATAAGGAAGACACAGTTCAGTCTCCCAGGTGGTGACATAGTTGGGTAGTTGATCAGCAAGTTCTTGTCAGGCAGCTAGGTAGTTTACATGTTCAGTGAAGTCAGGAGGGCTGCCATCAGATTATAGGCATAAGTCTGGCTACAGGAAATGTCAACTCTCACGTTTCCTTCCCCTCTGCTGTCTAAGGTGCTGGCTTGACTTTCAGATCACATACAAGGTCCCAAGACCCCGACTATATCATCTCTATTCAACCAGCGCTGTAACTATGTGGAGAGAGAGGGTATAGCCTCTAGCCTGAATTGGGTCTCATTTCTCTTTGGTAAAATTGTCCTCACTTACGTATTCTTAGCCTCAGTTTTCTTTTATTTAAAGTGGAAGCACTACCATATTGACCTGGTTATAGAAAGAAGAAAGCAGAGCAGCTAAAGCAGGGGCTTTAGAACTGCACTGCCTGGTTTCAAGTCCCAGATCATCCACTTAGATGTGTCCTGCTGAGCCTCACACCCCACACTTGGAAGGCAAGGATTGTATGAGTAGCTACCATATAAGGTGGTTAGAAGGTAGATTACATGACATAATACATGAGAATTCTTAGCAGAGCAAAACGTAGTAAGGTTGTTAAATGCTAACTGATAGGATTTTTATTATCATTAATAGCATCATCACCACCACTATCATCATCCATTTGCTTTTAAATTTCAGAAGGAGGGTCCTTCTATATTCCTAGAAGCTCTCCTCAGCTGTGCTGAGAGTGGTACCCGGGTACATGCTTCCAGCCTCTCATCATAGGGGGGAAAGAAACACATCAATTTGTCTCACATATCCCATTCATTTTTTCCTCCTTCCTGATTTTGTTTCTTGTTGATTGGACACTCTCTTGAATTGCTGTTCAATTGTAATAGCCAGTTTCTCTTGCTCTATGGAGACCAGGTAGCAGCCACTCACTGCTCTTACCCATAGTGCTCAAATTCCCAGTGCTCACCGGTGGAGATGTGGCCCTGACTGTGCCTGGTGAGCCTGAGGGTATATTGTAGACTTGCTAACATGGTTAGGGACAGGGGAGGTGGGCTCCCAGATCAGTTTCCCACACTTCAATGGGCTTTTCTTTCCCAGAAAATATCCATGCTGAGAAGAAGGGGCAACAGACTGCTTTTTATTTTTACTTTTTATTTTTTTTTGCTTTGTGAAAGAGCCAATTGTCCATGAAATCAAATAAAGGTGAAATACATATGGAAATACCATGGGCCTGCTAAAATCGGTTAGATGAAAAAATGAAACTCAGAAGTCCTGCCAGTCCATGCTTCTAAGATTTATAATCATATTACATTGCTTGTAGTATGGCAGCAGCAGCCAAAGAAACATAAGTGTGTGAGTTTAAAATACGATTCTGGGCAGCCTGCTGTGGTGCAAAAACCTTTCCAGCAGAGTGAGGCGACCAAATCCAGTAGACACTACCCACCTCCATGTTGAGTGAGCACACACTACTGGAAGATGACATCCTTGCAATGAAGGTGAGGAGTGTGATGCCTTTTACATGCCAGCCATCATCATTTTTTTATTTTCGGTGATTGGCTGCTGAGGACTTTCAATTGCAAGGACTTTCAATTGCATTTTCTATTTTGAGATGGAAGTGATGACTAAAACCAATTGTAAACTCTGCAAGCTGCAGAGACTTCAGCGACTCTCGTAGGTCTTAAGCCTTTCAGCTGCAAGAAGGTAGCTGCTCACCACTGGTGCTGCATGGGGAATATTGAGCTTGGTATTCCCAACCCCCCAAACACAGACACACAGTCACACATGCACATGTGCATGATCACAATCACATGTGCATACAGTTTTTCAAGTGCTGCTTGTCGGGTACCCAAGGTATACTGTCAGTCCTCAGAGGTGAGGTGTGGGGATCTCCTGGGTTGTAACATGTTCTGATCAGAGAAATCTAAGGACTGAATCCTGGAGCAGATGGTAGCAACACCGCTAGATGCTTGGTTCACTGGCTGCTGCTGGTGTTCTCTCTAAGGGCCTCTTGTTTTATCCCTGTGATAAAGACACCATGACCAAAAGCAACTCACAGAGGAAAGGGTTTATTTCAGCTTATATCTCCACATCACAATCAAAGAAAGTCAAGGCAGGAACTCAAAGCAGGAACGAAAGCAGAGGCCATGGAGGAACACTGCTTCCTGGCTTGCTCCCATGGCTTTCTCAGTCTGCTTTCTTAGCACCCAGGACTACCAGCCCAGGAGTTTCACCACTCACAATGGCCTGGGCCTTCCCACACCAATCACAGCCCTCTCTTGGGAGATGGTTATTCCTCAACTTCTGACCCTTCCTCTTCTTGGAGTCCTTTCCAATCTTGCCCTCATCCTGTGAGCAGCGCTTATGACCTCTCCTCTTGGATTAGTTTCCTACTGTTGCTATGACAAATAAGCCCAAGCTTGTTACTTGAAGCAACCCAGATATATTATTGTATGGTTCTGGAGCTGAGAAGCCTAAAATGTCCTCATATAGCTCAGGTAAAGCTGCACACAGGACTGCAAGCCCTCTGAAGATTCTGGTGAAGAATCTTACACCTTTGCTCCAGCCTTTGCTAGCTCCTAAGATTACTTCCTCCACCTTCGAAGTCAGCCAACACTGCCTCTACTTCCACCACCAGACTCTGACCCTTCATTACAGTATCATTTTTACAGGGACCACCTAGATGATCCAAAATACACCACCCCCTCATTTTTAAATTCAATTAAAATATTTATTTTTGAGAATTTCATACATGTATTGTGTGGTGGGAATCATAATGTACACATCTGTGTTTTCCAATGATCTTAGGCTACCCTTGTGAACGTTGTTCAACCTCCAAAGGGGTCATGAGTCACAGGTTGAGAACTTCTGGATTATACCATTCTGATGTGTGGTGTTCTTGCATTCTTTTAAAAATGCAAGTCAATTCCATCTTACCTGAAACCATGTCCCACCGTTTGTACACACAGACAATTTGCACATAGAAGAATGATTGAGTGACCGTGACTTGAGGATGATGGACTGATTCGTAAACTGCCAGCGAGGATTTCTGAACTCCAGTCTCCTCTCTCCAGATGGAGCACGTGGGGAGCAAACAGGACTCACCAATGCCCCTTGTTGGGATAGTGTGGAGCACAGTTACTAAACCTTTCCTTCCTCAGTAGTTACTTTTCCCCTCTGTCTGTCATCCTTTTACACTCAGACTATCAGGACAGACAGTGTGACATCAAGAGCCACAAGGGAATGAATGTATTAGCGCAGGAAAACAAAGTAATCTACCCAGACCTGGAGGTTAGGGAAGGTTCGAGTATATGGAAGATTTCCATTTACCCCAGTATTGTGAGATTGACACTCTCCCACCAATAGCTGGCTCCTTGTTTGTTCCTGACTCCATGCAAGCTATGACTGTGCTGGGAGGGATTGTGAGTGATATCTGTAGCTTGGGCACAGGCAGGCTAAAACTGCAGCCTGGGGTTCCCCCGAGATGCACACCTTGGAATTATGAACCCTCCTAAGGAGTTTTACTACCATCCTATAGCTGGACTGGAGAGAGCACACTGGCATGACGGTGTTGGACGAACTCCAACTATTGTTTCAATTTCGCTACCCTAGTGAATTCAGTGCTGAGCCTTTGAGTTGCCCCCACCAAGACAGAATAGAAGGAGGATTGCATGCCCAGACTGCAGGGGCTATAAGCCAAATACAATCAACCAACCAATCAACAAGTCAAAGAGGCAAAACTAACCAGTGGTGTTGGAAGTGAGGAGAGTGGTTAGCCTGTCGAAACAACCAGGAATTGGAGAGAGTTGGCCCTAAACTTCACCTGGAAGCTGGCTACATGGGTGAGCTCACTGGTGAATTTGTGGACATTTAGTGGGTTGCATGCCAGCATTTCTCTTTCTCTCTTCTTCCTCCCCTCCATCTCTTTCTCTCCCTTACACCTGTCTCATTCTCTTCCTATATAGACATTCTTATACATATGTGTCATGCTTCTATAAAAAGAACACATGTGATAGAGCAGGAGTTAAGTTCTGGCCCAGATCCACCTTAGTCCCTGGCTTAGAGAACTTGAGCTGTTACCTGTGCTCCTCAGAGCCAATTTGTTCTCAAGGAATGCAAACTTACAAGTCAAAAGACACTCCTGGGACTCTCACAGGAGTGACAAGACCATGTGTCAGGCACGGCTGTATTCAGAGGCTCAAATAATGTGTCCATACTTTCTTTAGTCCAGTAGCTGTGATTCCAGGCTGACTTTCCCTATGGAGTGTCTATTCCCAAGTCCTCCTAGCCCATAAGTGGGACAGAAAGAGGACTCATCTCCTCATTTGTTCCCAAGAAAGAGGTGAAATCTTTTATCTCATAAAAGTGGGTCACACGCACATTCCTGGATCAATCGGCTTCCCCAGGAAGATGTAATATTGTGATTGTCCAGGGCATTGTTAAATGCCGATCCTGGGAGCAGGGCTGCTGTCACTTACACTCCAGTAACCTTAAGGTAAGTGGAGGAAAGCAGAGTGGGAGAGCACATGCTGGAAAGGGGCTGCAGAGCTTAAGCCCCACTTTCTCTGCCTGTAAATTGGGTTGAGTACTGAGCCCAACTGTCTCTCTGAAAGTGAGGTTGCATTTTTTAATGAAATATGACCTATGTATTTTATTTCCATGAATAATTTTATAATTCTAGGAGTTCAAACATATCAAATTACATCTTTAAGAGTCTCAGAGTTTTGAACACAATGCTGAAGGATTTCTTAGTGCAAGATGGAGTTTCTCAGGGATGTGGGTCCTACTACTAGCCACTGGCCTTGCTTGGGTTGCAGACTTCTAAATATATACCTAATTACTTCTAGAGAGAAGGAAAGGGGAGGAAGGGAGGGAGGAATAGAGGGAAAAGAAATAGAGAGAGGGCTTCACATTCTCCTACAGATTCTTCTCACCTTCTGTTTTAAAGAGGATGATAAATGAGGCTCGGAGAAATTGAGTGACTTTCCCCAAATCACCCAGCTGTTGCCAGGCCTGTGGGTGCAAAACTTTCTCTTTCTAGCTAACCACGTGCACCTGGGGTTCTGAAGCTCATTAGGAAGACGATTCCATAACGCACACAGTTCTGTGTGGTGGGCTGACTTTTGTGTTGTAGGAGTTTACCAGCATCCTGGGCTTCTTTTTGGTAGCCTCCAGGAACTGCTCCTCCATAGCCCTCATGCTGTGGCAACTAAACTGTCTCTGGACATTGTTGAAAGTCCCCGGAAGAGCAAGCTTCCTGGCTGAGAACCATTTTTTCTACAGCAGCCACTGTCCTGTCTTTGTCCCTCACCAGCCTTGTGATTGATGGGGGAGCTTTTCATTTCCTTGAGCCTCAGTTTCCTTATCTGTAAAATGGGAATCCAAAACATAGAAGTATGGGTGTGTGGCTCCATGGCAGAGCATGTGCCTAGCATGAGTGAGACTTCAGCTTGGCCAGCACAGTGTCTGCCTACATCAGATGAACAGGGCAGTAGGCAATTAGCTGGTATCGTAAGTGCTTCCTAGCTGGCAGGTTAGGTAATCTCTCACTATGATGCATATGATTTTCCAGAGAGGATGTTTTATATTTGGCAAATTAGAGACATGCTGAATTGCAAATGAAGACAGGCATTTCAGGCCACTCCTGTTGCCTAATTAGTACAACTCCATTGACAGCCTTGGCTCCTTCAAAGGACATTCCCTGGGATGTGGGCCTTCTGCAGAGCTGGCTGAGAACTCAGAATAGAGTCAGATGTCCAATATCAAACATTTCTGTGTTCAGAAATGAGGCCAGGTTCTCCAATTCGGAGCTCTCTCAGTAAATGGTCCCCTGCTTATTAAATTCCTACAGTGGCCATTTTAATTGGATCCGCCTCCCCCACTTAGCTGGTCAAGGCTGTATAATCCTACTCTGATTTGGTGTCTGGAGTAGGATCAAAGTTGGAGGTGCATGCCTATGGTTGCCCAAATTCTTCAGAGATGACTGGCTGGACCTTCACTGGCTTGTCCCACCTTAAGCACATATGGATGAATAATGTCAGGTTTTTAATCCCAGCGTGATTAGAAAAAGCCCACCCATAAACAAACCCACATCAGTGTCCCAGCTGTGACTGAAACACTTATCCCTGTTCCTGGGGCCTTACATAGACTAGCTGATCACTAAGTAGTAATGGCAGCCTTGACGGCCCTCCATCTTTGCCCTTGGTCCTCTGGAAATCTGTTAGAGTCCTGATCCAAAAGCAAAACCAAGAGACTGTGAGGTGGTCTCGAAGCAGCAAGCTTTCCAAATCACAATCTAAGGGCAAGGAGGGTTTGTTTTGTTTTGTTTTTGTTTGTCAACTTGACACAAGCTAGAATCATCTGAGAATAGAGAACTTCAGCTGAGAAGATGTCCCCTTAGATTGTCCTGTAGACAAGTGTGTGGGGGCACTTTCTTTATTAATGATTGGGAGATCTCAACTCATTGTGAGTGGCACCACTCCACAGCAATGGTCCTAGGTGCTAAAGAAAGCAGGCTGAGCAAGCCATGGAAAGCAAGTCAGGAAGCAGAGTTCCTCCATGGCCTCTGCATCAGTTTCTGCCTCCAGTTCCTGCTCTCACTTCTGGCCTTGGCCTCCCTCAGTTGACTGTGACCCAGGATATGTCAGCCAAATAAACCATCTCTTTCTCATATTTACTTTTGGTCATGGTGTTTATCACAACAATAACAACCCTAACTAAGAGAAGGCCTATGAGTGGGAGGTTGGTTTTGGGGAGTTGATCGTCTACCCTCCCCCCAGAGAGGGACCCTAAGAGGCTGTTCTACTTGCAGTCCAGACCCTCAAAGTGGATCCTAAATATCTACATTGGTCTCATTTTATCTGGCCTGGATCCTGGTCCTTGTCCATTCATGCCCTATACAGATGGATCCCACTTTCTTCCCATCTCTCCTCACCAGCATTCTGGCCTATGATATAAAAATAAATTTAAAAACAATATAAAAAATGAAGTCGTGACACCTTGCCCCTTACTCTTGACTCTGTCTCTGATTCTTCTGGAGTCCTGGAGAGGGGCTTCCCGAGAGAATGGCTGAGACCACACCGGTGCTGAGTACCCATCTCATTTAACACCTGCTCCTTCTCAAACCAGTTCCAGGGAGCTCCGCTCCCAAGCGGGTCCTAGGATGGTGTGACCTTATCAACCTCCAGATTCTGGTTAGTCAGGACCGGTGTGGCAGAGAGATGCAGAATGCACACAAAGATTCCTGGAGATGCATGCTCTTGTCCCAGATAATATCAAACACAAGTAAATTCTTGGCACCACATTTGAAGGGAGCTCATTACATGCAATTAAAATAGGTTGTAGAGATGCCTTGAGAACAAATGTCCCAGAGAGAAAAAAAAAAGATGGCTCCAGAGCAGGTAAACACAGCTGAAAACCCATTTCAACAAGCCTGAAGGAATGGGGAATTCTTCTGTCACTGAGAGTGCCATGTCTATGGAAACAGTCCTTGGTACACATGGAGACTGTGGTTAACGCCCAGCAGGTAGATTTCCTAGGATACAGAGGTAATGGTGTTCACAAGGCCCTGCATTCCAGCCATTTATTTTGGAATTAGGGGAAACAGAAGCATGAGGAACCCAGGTCAGCATGGATGGACATTGGAAAAATCTGGGAACCCTGCTTGGCCACACTGCTCCATGAGCTTATAGGAAGGATGTCCTCCCTCTGTGCCTACATCTTCCCATCTGTAAAATGCATACAGCACAACCCAGGCTTGGAGATTCTAGATCATAGTTAGTATAACGTATTTGTCTTACTGACCTCTTTACTGTTGTTCATTTTTATTCTGACAATTTCCTACTTGCACACAACACACTGTGATAACGTTTACCCACCCAGAGGTCCTCCCTGTTCTACTCACACATATTTCCTTCTTCCCAACTAGTCCTCCACCTACTTCACATCTTGTCCCTGTTTTTTCCTCCCTCACCTCCCTCCCTATCCTCTTCCCCCCTTTCCCTGTCTCCATTCCTCTCTTCCTCTTCACTCCTGTTTCTTTCTCTGCTAAGAGAACTTGAAGATGGCTGTTTGCTGAAGTGGGATTTGCTTGGCGAAAGCAGGAAATCACCCCTTGGTGGGGAAATGGAGCACAGACCACACTGAACTCCTTATGCCCCTCAGCATGTTCCTGCAGGTGGTTTCCTGGTTACAGGACATGTATGGCTGCAACAGACACAGCAGAAGTCCATTCAAAGAGCATCTGCGGGCTTCCATGGTACTCTAGAAGGATGAAGGGTCAATGTCCTACAGGACCTTTGCTTCTCTAGGCCTAGTGAACTTCTCAGGAGCACATAGGTTCCTGGATTATAAAAGGACAAGAGAGTACCACCCAGGAATACTGGGGATGGAGGCAATTCATGGGGCAGGTGAAGAGAAGGAGGATCTGCAGAGTGATTCTTGGAGATGTTGAAATCACAAACGGCTGATTCTCAGCAGTAAGATGGACAAAGAAAATGAGAAAATGTACCATGCCAGGGGGATGCCAGCAGGTGCTCAGCCTATGACAGAGACTGCATACAAATAGAACAGTGTGACTTCAGGCTCAGGCAATAGTCCCAAAGGGGCTGAAATTTTAGAAAATCACAAACTGTTTCTGTCCTGATGATATATAACTCCTTTAAGGTGTTTGCTGTGTGCTGGGAGCTGCATCAGGTACCACCCACACAGCAGCAGACACTGCTGACACCTACTTACAGTCATTCTCCCATCCTTCCTGATTAATACCATTGAATTTTAAAGAATGGTAATGGAACCAAAGAACAATAAGCCTCAGCTTCCTTGGGGCTAAAGGTGGTCAGATAGTAAAGCTCTGACCAATGAGACATAGGCAGAGGTCTTTGTGACAAGCCACTGAGAAAGCTGGCCGTTCACCTTTACTTTTTCTCTTCCCAGGATGTAGATATAATAGTCAGGCTGCAGCAGCCACCTTGTGATTAGAAGGAAAAGAAATCCATACTAAGATAGCAATGTGGGAAGACAAAGTAAGATGGGTTCCGGTTTTGGTGGCACCATGCAATGCTCGCCATAGCATTTTCTTGTTTTATGAGGAAAAATCTTCTACTTTAAACTAGTGTGGTGTCCACATGGACATCCTGCTTAAAGGTACACTCTTAAAGTTCTTACCACAAGCTTGTGAGCTTGGCCCTTGTCTTAGTCTGTTTTCTGATCTATGTTATTTCCACAGGTTGGGAATTTATTTTAAAAAAAAAAGGTTTGTTTAGCTTATGATTCTGTTTTCTTTTAAATTTAATTAAAATATAATTGCATTATACCCTTATTCCTCTCCTCCTTCCAACCCCTTCCATATCCCCCCACTCTCTCTCAAATTTATGACTTCCTTTATTTTAATTATTGTTGTTATATATGCAAATAAATATATAAATGCAACTTGCTGAGTGTGTGACTAATTTTATTTCAACTTGACACAAGCTAGAGTCATCCGAGGGAAGGGAGCCTCAGTTGAGAAAATGCTTTCATGAGACTGTAGACAAGCCTGTAGGGTATTTTCTTAACTGGTGGCTGATACAGGAAGGTGGCCACTTGGTGGGTGGGGCCACCCCTGAGCTGGTGGACCTGGGTTCTATAAGAAAGCAGACTGAGTAAGCCATGGGGAGCAAGCCAGTAAGCAGCGTTCCTCTGTGGCCTCAGCACCAGCTGCCTCTAGGTCCCTACTCTATTTGAGTTCCTGTTCTGACATTCTTCGATGATGGATAGTGATGAGGAAACATCAGCCTAGTGACCCCTTTCTCCCATTTTGCCTTGGTTCTAGTGTTTCATTAGAGCAGTGGTAACCTTTGACTAGGACAGTGAGTCAGACTATGTTGCTTGTATGTTGTTTTGGATGCTGACCACTTGGTATTGGATAAACAGTCAGGAAGTTCATTCCTGGGGAAGTCTAGTTGCCCTATCGCAGCAGTCACTAAATGCCCATAGCTCTTCACCTATGGATATGGCCCCATGAGCTTTCTCCCACCTATATTGGGAGGTCAACTGGTGTCAGAGTTGTTCAGGTCTTGCTTAAACAACCATGTTTCATGGTTGTAGCTTTGCTACTGTAGCTAGAAAGCACAATCTTACAGCAGAATTCCTGGTCTTTCAGTTTTTAGAATCTCTCTGCCTCCTCTTTCAGTGTTCTCTGAGCCTGGGGGGTAGGGATTGTGTTGCAAACATAGCAGCTGGATCTGGGGACACTGAAATCAGGCTTTCTCTGCATTTTGAACAATTGTGTCTTTCTGTAATGATCTCTGCTTCAAAAAGAAGCTTCTTTGATGAAGGGTGAGACTTACGCTTCTCTATGGGTCTGAGGACACAGCTTAGAGTGGAGTTAGAAATTATACTGGCTTAGAAAAGCAGCAGCAGTTGGGTCTCTAAGATTCATCGCTTCCCTAGGCAAGTGTGGTTGGTTAGTTTGACAGTAACAGGCATGATTTCCTCTCCTGTTGATGCAGAAAAGGTCTAAAAACAAAAACAAACAAAAAAACCAACATGCCTCCTTTATAAAAGTCCGAGAGAGAGTGACTGGAGAGAGCACACCTCAACATACTAAAGGCGGTATACGACACATCCACAGCCAACATTATCTGAAATGGTGAAAGCCTTGAGGCAATCCCATTACAATCCTGAAGTAGACAGGCCTATCTACAACCTCCACTCCTCTTCAATGTAGTATTCAAAACACCAGTTAGAGCATCAAGACAAGAAAAGTAATTAAAGTGATACAAATAAGAAAAAACGACTCAAATTATGACTATTTGCAACACATACATAAGAGATCTAAAAAATTCTACCAGAAAAATTCTAGAAATAACCAACAATTTCAGCAAAATAGCAGAGTGTAGAATCAGTTTACAAAAATCAGTAGCCATTCTGTACACCTACAACAAATGTGCTGAGAAACAGATCCTGGATGCCTCCCATTCATAACAACCTTAAATGAAATGACATATGTGGGAATAAACACAGTCAAGGAGGTGAAAGACTTCTACAACAAAAACTTGAATGCCCATAGAACAAGATTAAGGAATATTCTAGAAAGTAGAAAGACCTCTTATGCTCATGGACTGACAGTATTAATATTATAAAAATAACCACTCTACCAAAAGCAATTTTACAGATTCAGTGCAACCCGAGTCAAAATACCCACAGCATTCTTCACAGAAATAGAAAAAAAAATTCCCCCAATTCACATAGAACCAGAAAAGACCCTGAATAATCGAAAGAACCCTGAGCAAAGAGAATAAAGCTGGAGGGATTAACATTTCATATTTCAAGATATATTACAGAGTTACTGTAATAAAAATAGCATGGTACTGGCGTGCACGCACATGCACGTGCGCGCGCGCACGCGCGCGCACACACACACTCACACACATACACACACACACACAGAGAGAGAGAGAGAGAGAGAGAGAGAGAGAGAGAGAGAGAGAGAGAGAGAGAGAACCAAGACCAATGGAACAAGAGAGAGGAAGGACTCAAGCATGAATACACATAACTACACACATCTGATATTTGATTAAAATGGCAAGAACATGCTCTGGAGAGCAGGCATCATCTTCACAATAGTGCTAAGAAAAAAGGATGTTCACATGCAAAAGAATGAAATAGACTCATATCCACCACTCTACATGAAAATAAATCCCAATGGATGAAAGGTCATGAATGTGAAAGCTGAAACCCTGAAACTGCCAGAAGAAAATAAACATCACTCTGCAAAATATAGGCTTATGAGAGAACTTTCTGAATAGGACTCCATCTGCCCAGGAATTAAGCCCAGCAGGTGACAAGGGGAGCCTCACAAAATTACTGTGTGGTGCTTCAGAATAAGAGACTCAAAAGCATGACGTGGATGTTGCTGGGCATCTGGTGAGGGCCTCACACTCGATCATCACATGTAAGAAAGAGCAAGTGTATCAGCTCAGGTCCCTTCTCCTCTTCTTATAAAGCCACTGACGCCATCACAGGGGCCTCATCCTCATGACCTCATCTGAGGATTTTCCTCTAAATGGCCATTAATGAATGAACTGAAGGGCTAAGATGAATTCAGAATATAGCAGGGTAAACTGGACTATAGCAGCACCTGTAACCTCTCCACTTCACATAGGCAGAAACTAAAGAGCAGAGAGGTTCAACTAGCAAGCAGACCATTACCAAATCTAACTTTTCTCATTTGTCCTATGTCATAGTGTTCTCTTCAGAGAACATGAGGAAGAATTTTAATCTAATTTTCATTGATGAATTAGGTCAACAGAATGTGAGATGGGGGTGGTGAGAGAAAGGAAGGGAGGAGGCCATATTAATGTTCTTGGTTTAGTCCTGAGGGGCATAAAATTGGCGTGGCTGGTCCCTCGTATTTCTTCCCTCATGGATTCCAGGGAAGTGGGTAGTGGTGGGAGATCTGTGCCAGACAGCTTTCCATCATTATGACAAAATGTCAGAGGTAAGCAACTTAAAGGAGGAGAGCTCAGCTGACTTGTGGCTTCAGAGATTTCAGTTTATACTCTTCTGCTTTAAGCCTATGATGAGGTAGACACATCATGCTGGAAGGACATGACAGAGGAAAATTATTTGCCTCACGGTGGCCAGAAAGCAGAGAACATTTGAAAAAGGCACCAGTAGCAAGATATACCCCAGTGCATCACTTCCTCAAACTCTGCTGCCCGCCCCCCCCTGCAAGGTTTCCACCACTACCCAGCAAAGCCACCACACTATCAATCCATCTGCGTACCCACCCATGGGTCAGAGCCCTCACAATCCAATAACCTTCCCAAAGTTCCACCCATGAACACTTGTTGGGAGAACCAGTCCTTCATGCCTTTGGGGGATATTGTGTATGAAAGCTATAACAGGGTCATGTTGAGTGCTCAGAGAACAAAGACTCTTGCCTTTCTCTGAGGAGCTTCAAATGAGAAATGGAATGTCTCTACCTCTTTTTTTTTTTTTAATGTCAGAAAGAGCCACATGACTCACAGAGCAAACAAAGTAGTCCACCAGTCATGGCCAACATCAAATGCATTGCATTCTCAGTGGATTTAAGGTTTTCATAAGGCCTGAGAGGTAGGATTCTTATCTCCCATTACACATAAAACAAAGTCAAGGCTCAGGTCTGGGTAATCTGTCCTTAGGTACAGAGTTAGAAAATGGTGGAATTGGACTTAGATTCCAGTCCTGACCTTCAGCCATCTTGATAGTCACCTTCCTATCAGGAACCTAGAAATTGGGTACCTAGTCCAATTTAGACACCAGGAACTCAGCATTGATCAAAGGGGCAGCAAACACATCGTCACTGTCTGAGAAGAGACCAGGCAAAGTGATGATGCCTGAGACCCTGCAAGTTCCAGTCTCACAGGAATTACACTTGCCCCATCTCCCCTCACTTATCTCCTCTCATCTGTCTTCCTTCCTTCCTTCCTTCCTTCCTTCCTTCCTTCCTTCCTTCCTCCATCCTTCCCTCCTTCCCTCCCTCCCTCCCTCCTTCCCTTTCTCCCTCCCTTCTTCCCTCCCTCCCTTTCTTCTTTCCTTCCTTCCTCTCTCTATCTCTCTTTTCCCTGCCTCTTTATCGCACATTTATCACTCAGAAATATTTAGAAGCCCCTTCTGCTAGGTACCAAGCTCAGCGCATGATGCTTATTACCTTGCAGATGGGAAGCACTAGTTTACAGGATTTAAAGATTCTCTAGGTAGCGGGACATAGCACACAGATTCTCAGAGAGATGAAAGGTAAAACTCTACTGTATCTCCAGCTGGGGAAATGTGTGCATATGTGCACGAGGAGGTCAATGTTAAATATCTTCTTAATGCTCTTTATCTTTATTATTATTATTGTTGTTGTTGTTGTTGTTTTTGAGATAGGGCCTCTCACTGAACCTGGAGCTCACACACTCTGCTACACTGGCTGATCAACAAGCCCCAGGCATCTTCCTATACCTACCTTCCTAGTGCTGGGTACATGTGTGTGTTGCTGCACCTGATAGTTTTAACATGGGCTTTGGCCATTGAAGTCAGGTTCTCATGCTGGCACAGCAAACACTTCACTGACCGAGTCATCCTCTCCATGCTTGTCTGAGCTCTCAGTCTTTCTGCCTCTGTTTGTCTTCTGAGTATTGGGGATGAGGGTAACAATGGTCCCCCTCTCATAGATCAGAATGAAGAAAGAAATGAATTAATGTATCTAAGTCCTAAATAGAGTTCCCAGGAAATATTTCTATTCAGTAAGCTGGGACTACTACTATTAATATAATTGTCCTTATCATTAAGGTGCAGAACTTGCTGTTGGGAAAACTTACAACAGGTTTGAAGAGCACAGAGGTTGGATCAAGAAGTGTTCATTGTAAGGTTGCAGAACCCAAAGTACCGTTACAGAGTGTGCTGTACAACAGACGTATCTGGGAAGAGGAAGAGGAAATCTCAGCTGAGGAATTGCCTTTAGCAGGTTGGGCTGTAAGCAATTCTGTGGAATTTTTTTTTTTTTTTTTTTTTTTTTTTTTTTTTTTTTTTTTTTTTTTTTTATGAAACAGTATCTCATTATATAGCTTTCCCTGACCCGGAACCCACAGAGATCTACCTGCCTCCTGATGGCTGAAATTAAAGGTATGCACCACACAAATAGCTTGGGGCATTTTGTTATTAATGATTAATGAGGGAGAGACCAGCTCTCTTTAGACAGTGGCATCCATGAACAGGTGATCCTGGGTTCTACATGACAGAAGGTTGAGAAAGCAATGGGGAACAAGCCAATAAGCAGTGTTCTTCCATGGCTTATGCTTCAGTTCCTGCATCTAGGTTCCTTCCTTGGTTTCCTCAATGGGCTGTGACTCCAGACATGTAAGTCAAAAGTTTTCCTCCTCGAGTTGCTTTTGGTCAGTGTTTATCATAATGATAGAGAGCAAACTAAGTCACAAGATCGTAGCTGAAAAGCGTGTGTGGACCCTTCTAGCATTGGATAAGCTAGCCTTCTGGGAGAGGTGAAAGTTTATCCTAGCATAGGAAACCCAAGGCAGCTGAATGAAGTGGCAGAGCAGACCCCTTGCCAGCATGGGAACGTCTACTGTGGGAGGGGACTGGAGATGGGCTTTGGGAAGAAGCAGTGCCACAGGCAGAAAGCAGGGCTACTCTCCACAGAGGCCAACTCAGTAGTTGCTTTTATAGGGTCCTTTAGGAGGTAGGAAGCCTGTTAGGCTATATTGTTTCAATGCCCAGCATTAGCATGTCTATGTGTATTTCCATAGGACTAGGGCACATGAACACTAAGAAGGACTAAATAATGCCTCAAGAACAAACTACAATGACAGGGGTCCTGATATTCTAGGCTTCCACTGTGTCACAGTGAGTCCCACTTATATTTGGTGGCACTAGAGAACTTGATCTTGATGGGTGCTTGCTCATTTGCCTGAAGTGTGTCTGGCATCTTGAGCCTGCTTGCTTTTACCCAAATATTCCAGGGCAGTCAGTCTTAAACTGCTTCTTCATTCACTGATTCATTGGTTGATTGATTTATTGATTGATTTAGTCAGTCAGAAATACCTATAAAGAATTTTAATGCACTGGGCCTTGCAGAAAGCACAATTATAAGCATTCTTGCCAACAAGGACTTCCTCATCTGGTCGAGGAGATACACATCCCATGGCTGAGTGTGGGCAGCACAAGGTTGCAGACTGTATTTGGGCAGAGCTTAGTGCTGTGTGGACTTGATCTTTCTGGATCCATATTTCTTAGCTCTGCTTTGCTGAGATTGGCTTCATTCTTGGTCAGAGGCAGGGCCCCCTGGTAGTACAGGTTTTAATGAAACCAACTAGACTGGCTGTCTTGTGGAGGAGTTTTGCTTGCTCCTATAAAAGGCTCCTTGACTGGCTAAATAGGCCATAGCTGAACTCCACGGCTTTCCATGCTGCCCTGGAAGGGGTGGAGTCAGACATGCTTACACTTCGAGAGTGCATTTGAAGGCTGGTTCCCTAAAACATGGGGTGCTCCTTACTCGACAGTAGTCAAGTAAAGGCAACATACAACCATGGGTACAGGAAATGCTTTCTTCATGATCATGGAATATTAGAAACTAGAGAAGTGGTAAGGTTGGCATACTAAGTTCATGTATCATCTGGATCTTACCTTTTGTGTCATCCATCTCACAGATTTATAAGACTTTAAGAGATGTATGTTTTTAAAAAAGTGTCAAGGAAAGAGGGCTTGGGTAACATGATCATTGCACATTGCATGTATACATAGCTATGTCACAGAAAATCCCTTTAATTTATACAATTTATATTTATTAATGCCTGTAATAATAATGCAGGGGAAAGAAAAAACAATTCTTGAGAATTCCTGGCAGGAATGGGAGGCTGTGATGGCCCTGTGTGAGTCACTGACTGCCACAATGTTAACACTTCACAGGCTAGCTCTACAAGTGATCCTTACTTCATTTCTGTATCTGACATGTCACTCTCTTCCTGCCTTTGTGACTTGTTAAGGTACCCAGGGTTGTGCTGAGCAGTCACTTGCTCATGAAGTCCATGAACACAACTGCAATTACAACAACAAGGAGAACCAGGGTGACATTCCGTTTCTGGGGATCATTATACAAATTATTGCTTTACCTTGAACTCCTGTTTTTTCTCCATCAACATCTCAAATGCTGAGATTACAGGCATAAGTCACTATGTTTGGTTATACGTTCTTATTAAGGATTTTACATATGTGGGAAATCATGTGACATCTTGTAGTATTTGTCTTTCTGTACCTAGAATATTTCATTTAACATTATGATCCATGCTGCCTCAAGTGACAGGAATTTATTATTTTTATGGCTATATGGTATTCATTTTATGTATGTACATGCAGGTGCCCAGTCACACACACACACACACACACACACACACACACACACACACACACACACACACAAATACACATAGAGCTCTTTTACACATTTATTTGCTGATGTTTGACATTTAAGTTGAGTCTTTAGGTTGAACTACTTTTACATTGGTGCAGAATCTAAAATTGCTGAGCCCATAGAAGTGGAGAGTCGATTTATGGCCACTAAAGGGCGGAGAGCAGAGGGAAGGAATGGGTGGGGACACAGCCATGGCTAGACAGAAGGAATGTGTCCTGCTGTCGTACACAGAGGGGTGATTATAGCTAACAATGATGTATCCCATAACTTAAAAAATAGTCACAAAATAGGAGTTTGAATGTTATTACTGCAAACAGATGATAAGTACTTGAGCTGAAGGAATAGCCTGAGCATGCTGAGTTGATCATCACACAATGAACACACGTGCTGAAATGTCATACTGTGCCCCATAAATACACACTAATTGTACATATCTGTTGAGTAATGTTTAATGAAAATGCATCAATGGCATCACAGATGAGAGCTTCTCTTCTTCAAAGAAGCTTGTCCTTGATATCTGTTTGGCAAATACAATTTGTTCTTAGAGATGTACAAGATATTTTCTTTTAACTGCATGTCTCTCCCATATTAATGAAAAGAAGAACATTTTGTAAATGTAATCAGGAACTTTTCCAAGTTTTTTTTTTTTTTTTTTTTTTTTTTTTTTTTTTTTTTTTTTTTTATAAAATCTCCTCCCAGCTCCTGTTTCTGCACAAAAGTCTCTCCAGTAATTCTTGGAAGTCAGGGGTGTACTCTTGTCTTTTTGACATGCCTCGAGGAACATCAACAATGAGGTGGCTAAGGTGAAGCTCTAGGATGCTTAAGGAGGCCACCTGTGCACCAGACATACAGCCCAGAAGTTAAACCCACCACTTGAGGCAATCGCTTTCTCTTGCCTATGCTATCTGTGTTCTGGTCCACTGTGGGAAGTGTCCACCCAGGAAACAAACCCCTCTAACACTTAGGATATCCTAAAGCTACTATCAGGGGTAAGGGAGGGACAGAAGACTTGAAGCAAAGGAGACAGTAACACAACACGGGGTCTTAACATCACCTGAGGACTAGCCAATGCTGTTTGATCACCAAGCTCCAAATGACTAACAAATCCCCCAACTTCTTGATTCAAAATTTGGATTTGTGTTAAGAGACAGCATGAGGACCCATCAATTTTATGTATGCATTCGATAGGATTGGATGCACGTTCATCTGTATTTGATTCTTTCTGAAAACTACGAATAAAACTTTGTCTCATCCTAAAATAAATGGTGTTTCAGAATTAATGAGTATGGTATTTTTGGAGCAGCCAGGGTGGTGCCCTCTGAACTAGATAATATGCTAATGTTTGTCTTCTTTGTGTGCTGGTAGGGCCCACTTTTAGCATTGCCCACCTCTGCAGTCTCATATTACCTCCCACTTATTTTCCCACATTTACCTGCATCCCAATCTCCACCTGGGCTCCCGGCCTCTATCTCTGCCTTGTTTTATCTGTCATTATCAACTTTCCCAAGTCTGCAGAGTAGGACACATGCATTGTTGTTAACAGAGAGATGGTCTCAAGCTTCCTACCCATGGTCTTTTATGCTGCCTACCCATGGTCTATTATGTTGTTCTCCTGCACCTTTACAGTTATCACAAATTGGTTACAATTTGAGGAGAGTCTCTTTTGCACTTTCCCTGATGCTGTGCTCCTAATGCCAAAATGAAGCATCTGGTTCTTCCTGCATCTGTCTAGGAAGCATACTCCAGGAGAGAACAGGACTACAGGTTACATTTACTAGTGATGACTCACTCAGCACCAAAAACTATGTCTGTCACATGGCGAATATTCAACAAACATTTGTCAAACAAATCTGTAAAATTAATTTTTGATGGTATGGATGTGAACTTGTTCTTTTCTGAAGATAAGTAGCACTTTGGATCTTGCTTCTCCTTGATATTATTTGTGTGTATGTGTGTGTGTGTGTGTGTGTGTGTGTGTGTGTGTGTGTAATTATAATAATTAAAGAAAAGAGGCTGTGTATTGGAGGGGGCAAGGAGGGTACACAGGAGGAGCTGGAGGAAGGGAGGGAAGAGAAAAGAGAAATGACGTAATTATACACACATTATAAATTGAAAAGCAAAATAAATGAAAAGACAATGTAAAAAATGCTTTCTCCCTTCATCTGTTTCTGCTGGGTGTTTTCCCACAGTAGTGGGAAGAAAACAAAACAACAAAAAAAACTCCCAACTGACCAGTGTTTCCATTTCATATATAGAGAGGGAATTAAATGCTATATGGAGCACCTAGAATGGAGTTAGCCATTATGTGGATTTGTAGCCAGGAAGCTCTTTCCTAAAGGATATGGTGCCCTATGTCATGGTCTGTCTACATGTGTCTAACTTCATCTGTTGTCCAGTATTGAATATTTCTGTCGCTTCCAATGCCTAACTTCTCAGAGCAAAGGTTCACTTTACTATTTTTCCAAAGAGGAAACAGAGTCGAGGCTTAACTTGCTTAACAGGTTGGCCATGGTTAGATGGTGGATTTGTGGCTGATACCTGCTCTTCCCATCCCATGGCAATGCTTGGTGCCATGCCCAGGCTGAGTATAGAGCAGGCCACTGGCTACATTGTATTGTGACTATTTTGTTAGAGATGAAATCATGAAAGAATGTTTGGCAAGCTAATTTTTTGAAGAGAACGACCACTGTAAACCATTTTAAGCTCTGCTTGCTTCAGGATCCTCCAGAGAGTACCTTCTTGGGGGCTGGAAAGGGAGTCATCTTGGAGAAGCAAACATTTTGAGTGTGTCAAGAGCATTTCCTTAGGGAGGTCCAAAGCAGGAGCTGAGACAGTGAGCATTACCAGAACAAATAACTATTAATCTCACTTTTGAATTTGAGTTCTATTTCTTTTTATATTTTTTTTATTTATTCTTCTCTCATATATAACATCTGGCCTGCAATCTCCTCTTCCTCCTTCCTCCTCCCAGACCCTCCCCTTGACTGCCCCACCCTATCCATTCCTCCTCTGTTTCCCTTGAGAAAAGGCAAGGCCTCTCAGGGATAGCAGCCTTCATAGAAGCAGAGGTGACTAGCCTTATTGCAACTTGAGTTCTATTTCTAACCACATGACCACGGATAGGTCCTCATCTCTCTTAGTCTGTTTTCCTCATCTGTGAAAAAGCTATCCTTCCCCTTTCTCTTCTCCCCTCCCCTCTCACATGCTTTATTGTTGTGAGGCCTGAAGGAGATAACTGATGTAAGTGCCCAACCCAAGTGCTCAAGGCAGTCATTAGCACTGGATTCCTGATATTAGTTAGGGAATCTCTAAGGAAGGTTTAAATATTTTTTCATCTTTCTGGTCTGGAGAAAGTGCAGCCCTGGGAGCTAAAAATCCTTCACATCAGAAATCTGAGCTACTTCCAATACTCTCTAAAGTGCCAGAAAAGATAGGAATTAAAAATTACTTCTCCAATTGGGAAGGCATAAGGAAGTCTGTTCATACCAGCTGACTTCTAACATGCTCACGCTTTCCTCAGACATCTCCTTCCACTGATGTCTAGATACTCGGTGTCATCATCCGTCCTGAGTGAACAGTGTAGGTTGGGGCATCAGGAGTTCACACCATCAAGGTTGCCTCTCTGATGCATGAGCTTCTGGTCCATGCTGTGTTCTTCTCTATGGTTCCAACATTCTCATGTGGAGTCGTCAGCATGCTGATGTCCAGTCACTGCCAAGAGTAATTTCACCTCTGATGGACTTAGCCTCAAAGATGTAGACTAGTTCTGATCTTTATAAAATGAGGTTGGGCTGATAGGTGGCCATTTATTTTGTCATATTTCTGCATCATTTCAGAATTTTGAGGGTGTGTATGTGGAGCTTAATCACTGTGTTCAAGTGTCTATAATGAAAGGCTCCTGTGCTTCTCTGAGACAACCACCATGCTTTCTTTCCTCTTTCTTTTCTTCCCCTGATCCTCTTGCCTTCTCTTCTTCCTTCTCCCCTCCTTTCCACTTCCTTCTTCTTTCTTCAGACATATACTGTTAATTATGTGTCATTCTAGGAATGTGGCTTTATATTTAAAGGGCAGATCCTATCCTTCATCTACTTATGGTTTCACTAAGGACACATGAAAGTAAATATATATGTCATTTCTTGTCACTCAGAGTTGTCTAATAAGCTGCTTTACAATAATTCATTGGCCTGTAAATATTGTGTGTTGACTTACAACACTGTTCTCCAGTTTGAGCTCTGTGAGAATATTCTAGGTTTAGGTTTGAAACTGCAATTTATACTTTTTTTTTTCTTTTCTTGCTCATACAATTAATGTCACATCCAAGTCCATTGCCAAAATTAAGGTAGTGAAGGTTTATCTTAATGCTTTTTTTTCCCTGAGAGTTTACAGTTCCAACTGTTCTGCTAGACAGCCAGACAGGAATAAGAAATTCTTGTATGCTGTCGTACAAAAGAATGACTATGAATAATAACTACACACTATATCTTCAACAAGCTAGAAGAGAGGAATTTGAATGTTTTCATCATAAATAAATAATATGTGTTTGCAGAGATGGATATATTTAACCAGATTTAAAGGTTATATGATATAAGTATGTGTGAAAATGTGACATAATACCCTTTAATGATATAATGTCATACATCCCTTAAAATAAAGTATTAATGGTGATGACTTCTATAAGAGTATTGGGAAACTGCCCAAATGCTATGTAAGTATCAGCTGTAATTTTAACCTCTTTTAGCTTTTTAACCTCTTTAGCTCACTTCTGATTCCTATTGCCTGTCTCTGTAACTAGGGTCCCCCACTCAGGAAATGTTCCATAAACTCTTTTACCCAGAGTTGGAAGCACCACTCTTCATGCTTCTCACTGGATTCCAGAGCCTCCCTGGTAAATCCTTCTGATGTTCATGTGACTTCTTCCCCAAGGGATGCTGGACTTGCATCAAGGTGAGTGACAAGCTGGTCTCCACACTCCAGGACTACTGAATCCTTCCAGTCATTTCTCACCCATTTGTTAAGTGTGGGCTTTGTGTCAGCCCTTGCTCTACTTGCTGGATGGGACTGGCATTGTGGTGCATGACCATAGACTAAAGATAAATAGAACAGAAAACAATACCTACAAACAAGCCAACTCCAGACTATGGGAGGTGCTCTGTGTGGAAATGCGATGGACTGATCTGAAGGCTACTTGAGATGGGGTGGCCAAGAAAAGCACACAGAGAAGTGAAGCAGAGACAGGTTTGGATGCCAAGAAGGACCTAGCTGTGGAAAGGTCAGTGGAGAGCGGTGCAGTGATAGGGGCAGATGGAGCAAAGGGCCCGCCATGGGAACAGAGACCCATGGAAATTCTGCCCTGAGCTTCTTTATGCCTCTGTGAACCTTGCATTCTAGTGCATGTAATAGACAAGAAACAGGTACATCATAAGCAAGGCTACAGTAGATACTATAGAGGTTATGAAGCAAATAGAAGGGTGGATGTGAGGAGATGGGGAAAGTCCTTCACGCGCAACAGCCACTTGTAAACCTCTCTTCAAGGAGGTAAGTGTTTGAGCTGTGGTCTGTGCTGTGATTGGAACATAACGTGTTCCCCTCAGACTCACACAGGCACTTGGTCCTCAGCTGGTGGTGCTGTTTGGGAAGGTTTTGGCACCTTTAGGAGGGGAAGTTGGAGGAAGTGTTTCCCTGGGGGTAGATCTTACTGAAGCTCTATAGCTGAGCTTCACTTCCTGTTCACTCTCTGCTTCCTGACTATGGACGCACTGTGCCCTGCTGGTTTCCTGTTCCTGCCTTCCTTACCTGCAGTCATATCTTCACTGCTTTGTCAGGATGAGTCCCTAAATGCTAAACCAGAATAAATCTCTCCCTTAGATTGCTTCGGTCAGGTATTGTGTTCAAGTAACCAGAGATATAACCAATACAACCTAGTGCTCTATATACCATACCCAGAGTGTTAGACCACATTCCAAGTGCTTCTGCCTGGTAGTCTGAAGGTGATACATATACCCATGGCTCATGTCTCAGGCTAGTAGCGACCTCCAGAGGAAGTACAAGAATGAAGGCAGGGGACATGGAACAACTTAGATATATTAAGGAAGTGCTGTGTGCCCCCCCATCAGCTTGTGAAGGGCCACCATTGCTCTTGATGTATGAGGATGCTGAACCCTAGCAACTTCCAAAGATCCTATTTCTTCAGTCAGCAGCCTATTCAGTAGGAGATGAGGGCTGCTCTATTGGATGCCTAGCTTCTAACCCCAGAGGCTTGTGGATTTGATTCATTCAGCCAGAGTGTCGGCGTGTTCTGACTGTGTTCTTGCTGGTACCATCTTTCTTGGATTCCTGGCTCTAGCTGGCTCCTCCTCCCTTTTACATCCCATAGACTCTGGGGTTTATTGCTCTTCCTTTCCCTAGGGCTGCCTTCTTTCCTGAGTTTATCCTTTTTAGGTAGTTTGAATTCACTGACTTCCTCTTCATAGCCCAGAATGTGGTCCTGGCCAGATAGCTTCTCCCTTGAGCTCCCTCTCAACCTGATGTCAAAGAATCTGTTTCAAAAGCATCCTGCTTTCTATCTGTGATCTTCTCCAAATCACCCCCTGGCTCTTTCTCAAATTTCTTCTTCTTTTTTTTCTTTCTGAAGGTTGCTGAGGGTTATACTATCAATGAAAAATAAACTTGAAATGTGAGACTTTGGTAGTGTTTCCAGAATTTTACAAACTTCCCAGCTGCCAATCGTGGTCTTTCACTCCCTCCCAGAGACAGCCACAGTAGTCCTGTGGAATCCAACTTACTTTATAATTGCTGTGTATCTTAAACCGCCCTCTCCCAAGGCTATTTGAAGCTATACCTCTATAACAGCCAGAGTCCTCTTGACTCGGCTGGGAGCAGTCTTATTTTCTATGCTTTAATGGAAGAAGAATTATTATTAGAAACATTTGGATTTCAAGTCACATCTAAATTATGCTCTTTAAAAGTTACTCAAGGCAGGTGGCATTTCTACCTCCCTAAAGAAAGGCAATATTTGTTTCTTTTAGAATTTTTAATTTTGTGGAGTAAAGTTTTTTTTTTTTTTTTAATCATTTTGACCTAATGCTTCTTTGGATTTCCTCAGTGTCTGTTGTTATGTGCCCCTTTTCATTTCTGATTTTGTTAATTTGGATATTCTCTCTCTGCCATTTAGTTAATTTAGATTAGGGTTTGTCTATCTTGTTGATTTTCTCAAAGAACCAACTCTTTTTTTTTTTTTTTCATTGATTCTTTGTATTGTTCTCTTTGGTTCTATTTTATTGATTTTAGACCTCAGTTTGATGATTTCCTGTCATTTACTCCTCCTGGGTGAGTTTGCTTATTTTTTGTTCTACAGCTTTCAAGTGTGCTGTTAAGTCGATAGTATGAGATCTAATTTCTTTATGAAGGCACTTAGTGCTATGAATTTTTCTCTTAACACCACTTTCATTGTATCCCATAAACTTGGTTATGTTGTGCATTCATTTTCATTGAACTCTAGGAAGTCTTTATTTTTTTTTTTATTTCTTCCTTGACCCAGTGGTAATTCAGGAGAGAGTTTTTCAGTTTTCATGAGTTTGTAGGCTTCCTGTTGTTTCTGTTGTTGTTGAAAAAAAAAAAAACAGCTTTAATCCATGGTTGTCTGAAAAGATACAGGGGCTATTTCAATTTTCCTGTATTGGTTGAGACTTTCTTTATGACAGAGTATATGGTCAATTTTAGTGAGGGTTCCATGAGGTGCTGAGAAGAAGGTATATTCTTTTGTATTTGGGTGAAATGTTCTATAGATATCTGTTAGGTCTATTTGAATCATAATGTCTGTTAGCTTCATTATGTCTCTATTTGGTTTTTGTCTAGATGACCTGTCCTTGGTGAGAGTAGGGTGTTGAAGTTTCTCACTAGTAGCATTGGGGTTCAATATATAATTTAAGCTTTAGTAATGCTTTGTTTATAAATGTCGGTGCCCTTGCATTTGGGGCATGGATGTTCAGAATTAAGAGATCATCTTGGTGGATTTTCCTTTGATGAGTAAGAAGTGTCCTTCCCCATCTCTTTTTAATTAATTTTTATTGAAAGTCTATTTTGTTAGATATTAGAATGGCTACCCCAGCCTGCTTCTTGGGTCCAGTTGTTTGGAAAATCTTTCTCTAACCTTTTATTCTGAGGTAATGTCTATCGTTGATGTTGAGGTGTGTTTCTTGTTGCAGCAGAAGGATAGATATTATTTTTTGCATCCATTCTGGGGATACAGAGCCTGAATTTGTCATTTTCTATATCCTGGCATGACTTCCAGTGGAAGGATTGGGACACCAATACAGCTTCAAAACCTTTGACCTACAGTTTGTCCTGCCTACAAGATGTGTTGGGGTAGAGGTGGAGTAGAAATTCTGCGAGTGGCCAACCAATGACTAGTCCAGCTGAAGACCCATATCATGAGAAGAAGCCTTCCTCTGAGGGCCAGCATCCAGAGGCTGGACCTCCCAGAGACCTAGGATAGAACCAAACATGACTGGTAAAAAAAAAAAAAGTCAATGAGATTATTCCAGTAATATTCTACTATACTTATAGATTAGTGCCTACTAGTTCAGTTGTTATCAGAGAGGCTTCAACCAGCAACTAATAGAAACAGATAAAGAGACCCACAGCCAAACATTAGGCAGAGCTCAGGGAATCTTTCAGAAGAGAGAGGAAAGATTTCAGGAGCCAGAGGGGTCAAGGACTCCACAGAAAAGCACACAGAACCACTAACTTAGGCTTATAGGGGCCCACAGAGACTGAACCGCCAGAGAGCCTGCATGGGATTGACCTATGCCCTCTGCACATAGGTTACAGTTGTGTACCTTGGTCTTCTTGTGGGACTCCTCACAGTGGAAAAAGGAACTGTCTCTTAATATGTTGCCTAGTTTTGGAAACTTTTTCTTCTACTGGGTTACCTTTCCCAGACTTAACCGGAGAGGAAAGTGTCTAGTCTTACTGCAACTTGATATGCCAAGGCTGGTTGATATCCATGGGAGGCCTCCCCTTTTCTGAAGAGAAATAGAGAAGTAGATGAGGAGGGAGAGGAAAGGCTGAGGGAAGGATTGGGAGGAGAGGAAGGAAGGGAAACTGCAGTTGAGATGTAAAAACTAAATAAACAAATAAAAAACAAAACAACAACAAAAGAAAGGCAACATTGCTTACCTTACAAGATTACTGAAGAACTCAGACTAACAAACAAATGTGAACTGTGGAAAAGAATAGGATGTCCCATGATCCTACTTCATCAAGGTCTCCCTTTGGGGGTCATTGTCACCTCTGACCTCCTTGGCTTGGACTAGAAGAATTTCATGATTTAGATTACCAGCCAGAAGCTTCTAGAATTAGTCTTAATAGTATAGACTGAAAATAAAGAATTCTAGATTACAGGCCAAATTCTCACTCTTGGAAAGTTATTTGCAAATGGCCTTACCTGAATTCCACCCTCCATCAGTCATTCTTCCTCATACTGAGCTTACTGTCTAACTTACATGATGTGGGACTTAACCATCCCTCCAAAGTCTCATGTGTTAGAGGCTTGGTATCCAGCTGGTGACAATATTGGGAGCTGGTGGCATTATTAAGAGGTGTGGCCAAGGGAAGGAATAGAAGTTACTGGAGATGTGACCTTAAAGAGGAAGTAGGGAACTCATTATCCCCTCAATTTCTTGATGTCTGTCATGAGGTGATTAGCTTTGCTTCTCCACATCTTTTCCACCAATATGTTCTGCCTCCCAAAAGCGGTGGACCCAGCTGGCCGCTGGTACAGTTGGAACCAGGAACCAAAACCAGTATTCCCTCTTTCAGGTATTTATTTTCAGTATTTGTCACAACACACAGCAGATGAACACAATTGCCTTTGTCCCAAGGCAGCACTAATGTTCCTGCTTATTTATTTGCTGGCTATCACAGCACCAAGAGTATGACATGCACAACAGTGTGTGCTGGGTTTCTGCCTTACTGTATTCCTGGCAAACAAAGCATATTGTTACATATGTTTTTCAGGTTGAGGTGAGAGTGGAAGCCATGAATCCCTGAATTGTCTTCAGTTCTGACTTTTCTAAAATATTCTGCTCATTGAACCAAGACTTAGACACAGACAGCCTTGCTTTCTTCACCTACATTGAAGTTTCCAGGGAGTCTGTAGTCCTGTCTTAACCTACGGCTGGTGCAGATGGGACTTCAGACAGTATCCAGGTCTTGCCATTCTCTTTTCTTAGGGCCCTAAAGCCTGAGCCCTCACACTGGAGTCTTACAACAGCTGGGGAACCATGGTGGGGAATGTCCATATATTCTCTCTGCCCTATCTTAGCTGCATCTCAACCACAGTCCAAGGTCACACTGGTGCTTGCCTAATGTACAATGGTCCACTGCCTTGATAAGGTCAGCTTTAGGAGAAAGCTCAGGTCTTCTTCCTGCTGCTCCTTCGTTATGGTCATCATCATCATCACCATCATCAGTGTCACCACCATTATCATCAATATGACTACTAATCCTGCCATCACCACCATTGTAATCAGCATATCATCATTTATAAAACAGAGACTAATAATTCAGTTTCATTTGTGTCTTGACTCATCATCCTCACAGCATGGGCCCTCACAACTGAGCCTCTCTGACTCTTACATTCTCATTGACTACATGGGAAATGGAATAATTTTGTAAGATTTTTCTATAAAAAATCTAACAGAAAATACAAACTCAGCAATAACATTGTATATAACTGACACCTAATCAGTGTTGTTGATGTTAATATCATCACATTACTATGTCATTTTATTATATAAGCCATAGTGATGAGTTTTTACTTGAACTTGGTTGAACTGTTTTTGTTCAATAACTCATCAAGCTATAGAACATGCTAGCCATGTGGTAAACATCGTTCTAGACTGTAGAATGATGTATTTTGTTGTCTCATAGTGAATATAAGGTACAGAGCTTCCTTCTCACCCAGAGTATCTCAAGAAATGGAGAGATAGTTAACTATCCCAAAAGAGTTTTATTTATTAAAAAAACAATTATATCATTTTGCATATTAATATAAATGGTTATGGAAAAGTATGGGGAAATATGCCAGCCATTGTCTGGAATATTTCTCACACTTTCTCTCATCCGTCAAACCATGAGGCAGATATCCTCAGACATTCTTAGAGCCTGCCTGGTCAAATTACCTTCATAAATGCATCTCCATTAGTTGTTCTATGTTAGGTTCTTCTGCTACGATTTCTTCTTGTTTCCAGGAGTTCTCTGAATGGCTTCAGAAGGAATAATGGAGTATCTGGTGAGTGTCATGCTTTCCTCAGAGGATAAAGATATACAAGGCTAGATTATCTCCCTCAGTGGGAACAGCATGTCTCCTCAGTGAAGGGCAATTTTCAGCTAAGTGCATCTTATTTGAGACTCTAAGAATGGCAGTTTAAGCAAATGCAGGGGAGAGAAGTGCATATGAAAACTATCCTTTGAGAGCCTGTGGCTAAACACATCAGCTGCTGAGGTACAGTTTCCAGGTAATGATAGCCCAACTACCATGTTCAGCAGAGGTAGCATCCAGGGAGGGGCGGGGCCCTGGGGTTTGGTTCACTCTCATTGATTTTCTTTATAGATCAGTTTGATATGAGATGTTATAAGGTTAATTTTGGATGATTAACTCCTCCATATCGGGATATTTGATTTAGTTCTCTTTCAGGCACTTTCTCCCCATTGATTTTCAATATTGTACTTTCTGAGATGGAGGTAAATAGCTTCAGCAAGGGCTTGAGAGCAGAGTTCTCCCTGGCTGCCCAGTGTCCCACTCAAGCAGCCTCCCTGGACAGAGACAACAATACACAGCTAGCTGTGGGAAAGCCCCGCCTTCTGCCATTCTGGAGAGGTTGGCAGTGGCTACTATAGCAGATCTGGGCGGTGAAGAGCAAGAATAAGAATTTCACAGTGTGTGGAATCTGGGTTTGGATACCAGTCTTGCAAGTCAGTGATTGTTCTTGGCAGGTCATGTGCCCATATGACTCCTGGTTCTACATAAGCCAATATAGAAGTGTGTGCTCCTTTGGGCCAAGCATCCAGTATCTCTTCTGGTGCTAGAACTATGATTTTCTTCTGAGCAGCCTGCACTCACTGTTCCTCACGCATTTCTCTTTATACACTCCAGGCTCCCTCACCTCACTCTTCCTCTCACTGGCTCTTACTCAGGACCAAGTGTCTTTCTTCTTCAGCAAGCTTCTCTTTCCCACTGGATCATAAACTTCATGATGGAAAGACAGCATCTATCTTGGCCAACATTGCTGTACATAGTGCCTGAAACACTGCAGACTCACTCTGGACATTTTTGAAAGACCAATGAAGATCAGTGAACAATTCTAGGTGGTTAGAAGATGGTATGAGCATTGAAACAGTTGAATTCTAGTACCGTGGCACAGGACTATGATGGTAGATTAGCCTGACTTTTCATCTCCCATCAGACTTCTTGTGTCATCTGACAGTCCCTGCTGGGTACTATCTGTCTTAGAATGCTCCTGGTACTTGTCTGAAGCTCCTGTTCTACATCTTCCCTGCCTTCCTACCCTGCCAAGCCAGGATGAATGAATTGGAAACTTCAAGTACTCTTTCAGCCTCTAGAGCTTCAGGTAGTCAAGCAATTGCCATAGCTTCCACTAACTGATCAGTATGTGTAGATTCTCTAAAATGTTTCTTCTTACCATGATCTTTGCACAAACCCATGTTAGGATGCATATTATCATCATCCTTATTTTATAGATCATGAGTTCAAGGAGGTAAATAACCTGCCAGACTGTGTCTGTTTAGCAGGTGCTGCAGGTGGAGTTCTACACGTTGGCTTCTATTCTATACTATGTCATGTTCAAGGTTGGATGTCATGCTCATCACTCCTCACCAGCCAGTCTCTGGCCTTGATCCTCAAAGCTTTAAAAGAGCCCACAATCCATACTGGAACCCCCAAACACTCAGGATCTATTTTTTCATTTGCTCAGTTCTGCTAGATACTTGATAATGTCTCTCCATGGTCTTACTTTGTCCTGTAGCTCAGAGTAGGGGAATCACTGCGACTAGTTTCCATTTTTCTCTGGAACTACAGGCTGGTGGCCATGGCACTCTCCTTTTGAGTCTTCCTTATCTGACTTGGATATCCAAAGTCCTCTGCTTTATACTCATCTCCAACCCACACCTTAGAATTAGGCGTATTATGCTTACACTGCTCCTTGCCTCCTCCAGAAGCTATGTATTATTGTGCTCTTCCTCACTGGAGGCTATACTAGGAGCCACAGCCTCTGGATCTTATGCTGAAAAGATGATTAGCATTTGCCTTGCATGAGCAATGGGCTTTCCAAGTGTGAGCTCTTTTCATAGGATTCCTTTCCAAAACTCGTGACGTGGAACAGCCATGATTCTGTGCTGAAGGTGAGCATTCTGAAAGTCACAGTTGTAAAACAACCGCATGTTTTCTACAATAAAGCTTAGGTTTAGTTGTTTATTTCTGATGCACTGTTTCTTACTTGACTGCATAGATGTCTATATTTCCAGGTGGAGCTTCCTGGCCCTTCAGACTGCAGCCAGCATTCTCTGGCCTATGGTGTCACCTACTCTCCTTGTTCCCTGCCCACACCCTCTCATCTTAAAAGGCATGATCAGAGGTCCCTTTATAGCTCTTCTTGACTGGACTTGTGGAGTATTTCTACTTATCTGAAGGGACAGGTCAGAAGTAATAATGACAAAGGTAAAAAAAATGACTATTTTTAAAGACTCATAGGCCTGTGTCCTTGCATTTTGTGTTGGCCATTGGGTTGTTTTCAAGTGAGTCATTGAGACCTTATGGGAGACTGAATTTGAGATTGCATATAATCCCTTTTTCTCAGTGTTTCTTGCCCATAAACAATGGTCAGACAACAACCCACTCCCTACCACTCAGCATATCCATTACATAGAAAAAGTGTTTTGAAGTTTGTATAATATTTCCTCCATGCCTTGATCTAGCAGAGTTGAGGAGGTCCATGAAAGAAGAGAAAATCAGAAAATTACAAAGTAAATAGTCAATAGTCAGATCTGAGTTTATATAGGCTCCCCATTCCTTCACTACAAATGCCCAGGCAAGTCAGCCCATTATCTAGATATGTAGTTGATGGTAGTGGTAGTGGTAACAGAGATGGTGGTGGTGATTGGTGATGGTAGGATTAATAATGTTGGTGTTGTGGTAGTGGTTGTGTTAGGATGGTGATAGTAATAAGGATGATAGTAGGGTGATAGTGGTGGTGATGATGTGATAGAGATAATGATGTGGTAATGGGCAATGGTGGTTATGATATAAGTAATAGGAATGATCTTGATAGTAGTAGCAATAGTCATTTTGATGATCGTCATGACAGTGGTGGCAGTAGTGATGATAATGATGATGATATTGCTGATAAAGATGGCTGCTGTTGCTGTGGAGGTGGTGGTAGTGATGGTAGGTCACAGTGGTGATACCAATAGTGGTTGTAGCATTGACATTGATGATGGTGATAGTAGTGGCAGTGACAATGGCAATAGTGGTTATGGCTTTGTTGGTGGTTGGTGACAGTAGTGGCACTGATGATAGAGTTGTGATGGTTGGTGGTGGTGATGCTGGGATGATGTTGGTGGTAGCATTGGTGGTGGTAATAATGTTAGTGGTGACCATGGTGGTCATAAATGGTGGTGGTGGTGGTGGTTGTGGTGGTGGTGGTGGTGGTGGTGGTGGTGCCATTGGTGGTGGTGAAGGTAGTGGTGGTTAATGGTGATGGTGGTTGTGGTAATGGTGGTGTAGATGATAATGGTGGTAGCTCTAACAATGGTGATGATGGTATTGGTGGTGATGGTGATGGTTGCTTTGATAATGGTGCTGATAGTGTAGTAAGGGTGATGGCAGTGGGTGAACACACGAAGGAATGACAGGGCCCTCTAGAAATAGTGTGGAGGAGATACATCTCTGTAAGTCAGGAGTGGAAGAAGGGTGTTTTGTGAGAATTTCTCAGGAATTTCCCTGGAAAATGAAGACAAAAAAAAGAAAAAGGTTGAGTTATGGAGTTAAGTTGAGATCTTTTTCAAAAGTCTGAAGTGCCATCCCTAGGTCATGAAGCAAGTTGGGAGTACCTTGTGGTTGGACAATGTTTTCTAACACCAAAGTTGGTATCAGACCTCAAAACCAGGCTGGGAAAGTTAGAACTGTTTGTTTACATGTTAGTATATGTTGAGTAGTGAATATCATGTAGAAAATAAAACTTAATGCACAGTCCACTTTCACTTTCTTACAATGTGGTTGACAAGTTTGGGCAATAAATGTATTCTGTCTTCATTAAAATGATGTGACTCTTGCTCACATTATCAAGTTTCTATTTCTGGTTCTTCCAGCATATTCCTTCCCTTTCCTACAATTATTTCTGCTATCTGAACTTCAAAAGTCTTTCTCTCTTCCCAAAGCCAAGATGTCCTACTTCACAATGTCTTCTTCTGACTTCTGTCTGAATGTTCTCACCCATCTAGTGGTTACATTGGACTCTGTTCTCAACTCTGATCTGGAATATTCCTTGGTGTGTGTATGCGGGGGTGGGGTGGGAGTGGGAGGTGGCTTATCAAGCCCGTGCTCTCATTGTCATTCTGGGGTGGGTGTGGATGTCCTAAAGTGCTGTTCCTTCCTGCTGTGCTGCTCTGTGTGGCACCTTTGCCACAAGGAACTGTGTAATGAGGAGACACCTTTGTTTAAAGCCCTCAAAAGACTGATTCAGATGTGTGAACCTGTTAAGACTGAGTTCCAAAGCCCACAAAAGCTGGTGCCTTACTGCTTCTGACCTTACAAATCACACTGCCAACTCCACCCAGCCCACTGCATTAGTGATTATTTGTGCTGAACCAGGAGTACTGGTGTGGGCCAACCCAAAGCTTGTGAAATTGAGGTCACTTGGCTCCTAATCAGAGTTCAGACTCCAGCCGGGAGCTGTAAAAATTTCCTTCCCAGAGCATCAACTTGGAGGAGGCCCAGAGTACATCGAAGACAGAAGTGAAGTCTGACACCCACACAGGTCCTGAGATGGGATGAAAATGGCTGGCATCCCAGCGAGGAGAGTCAGAGGTCTGGTTGTAGAAAGCAGCAGGGACCGGAGCTGGCAAACATCTCACAGTCCAAGGTCACAGCTCACATGGCTATGAGTGTTACCTACATGGAAATCTTTTGCACAGTTATCAAGGTCTAGAGAACATACTGAGTTTCATTTGTACTCATAATGTGGTCAGCAAAACTCTAGAAGGCCTTTTCCATCTTCCAACACTACTTGCTGTGTTTTGTTGGTGCATCACAGAGAAGGGGACCAGACTGCTTTCAGATCTGAAATTCACTTGTCTGCATCACACACTCATCCCCTGGGGCACTAGCACACCCCATTTTCAGAGCCTGTGGTTTTGGCCCACTCTTTTTGCCATCACCAAGATTTTTCACCTGCCTTCAGTGCCCTGACTTTTTGCCTAGCCTTTGCTTGTGGCTCTTTTGCCCCTTATCCTTTGCCTTGATTTAATCACCTGAATTGTTGGACTGACATTTTTTTTTCAAGACAGGGTTTCTCTGTGTAGCTTTGCACCTTTCCTGGAACTTACCCTGTAGCCCAGGCTGGCCTCAAACCCACAGAGATCTGCCTGGCTCTGCCTCCTGAGTGCTGGGATTAAAGGCATGTGCCACCACCACCTGGCTTGTACTGACATTTTAACCCAGCCATTTTTTGCTGGCGTTAAACTTCTCTTCTGGCTCTGAGAATGGGTGCACGTCAAGACTGGGGTCTGTGAGATTTGTTCCACAGGCACTGGTGAAATGAAATATCATGAAGGGCTCACTCTCTCTAAGTCCTTACTTCACCTCAATGATTCACATGGGAATTAAGAAATAGGTAAAGAAGCATGTTTGGCAATTTAAAAGACACTTGTTGATTAAGAAGTTTCCAATTCAACTCAGACACTACTCTTTGATGGACCCAATATCTGAGAGGTGATGGGAAGGTGAGCAAGACCCAAGCCCATGGGACACATGCAGGATAATGTCACAATGACCCACTGTTTTTTTTTTTTCCAGTGAATATATATTAACAAACAGAATTTTAAAAAGAAAATATTAGATTTTGAAACCTTTTTAGCTTTGGATTTTTAGAGTATGAATGTTCACCCTGTATATTGATTGCCTATAACAGAAGCTTTTTTTTTTTTTTTTTTTCTGATGGCTAGAAGGTTTTACTGTATCTTCTCTAAAAGCGTACAGTTCTGGTCTTGTATTTAAAGGAAGGCTGTCTATGGGATGTGGGAAGGCTCTTCTCCATCTCCCAGTGGCTTTGTAAACTTTTTGGTTTACATCTTAGGAAGTCTATGGGAAAGTACCATGCTTGTCTCCAGGTAGCAGATGACTATCAACTGATACTGGGCTCTAGTGGCTCTATCAGTCACATCATCTGTCTATACCCTTAAGTCTTGATGGTCCTGCAGATCTCAGACCCTAGAGGGTTCTAGTGAGAGGCCTCTTCAGATCCTCTCACTTCATCCAGGCTGTAGACTCCTCTTGTATCTTGATAGGACCTGAGGATTCTCCACTGGGTCCCACCCACAGGGACACCCCTGGCCTCAGCAGCTTTATTCTATAACTCCTTTCTTCTATTCTTAGCTCTAAACCCAGAACCATGTGGTCAAATCTGCCAAGTTCTGCTGCTTACTGAGGCTGGAACATGGTCCCCTTCTTCAGTTACGTCTTCACCAGCTTTCTGTCTTTCACTGTCTAAGCTTGGGTGTCCTGAAACTTGTTCTGTAGACCAGGCTGGCCTCAAACTCCAAGATCTGCCAGCCTCTGCCTTCCCAGTGCCCTACCACACCCAGTTCTAAGCTTTTCTTCAGTTCCTTTTCACAAATTGGAAACCTAACTGGATGGGATTTTGACCTGAGATCACCACTCCCTCTATTCCATTTCTTAATCCATTTACCTCTTGAACATAGATTTTAGCTCTATTCAACTTCCTGGTGCTCTTTTTCTCCGGAAATTTTCATTTTCTAATTTACCCTGCTCAGCTTGCTTGTTTTCATTACAAATTTCCATTAGAGTTACCACTAAAAACCATGGGACAGAGTCTATACTAGGCTCTTTTCAGATTTTCTCTGCCAATGGAATTAATCCAAAACTCTTCACTTTAGCCTCAGGCAGACTCTTCAGACAAATGCAAATGGCAGCCACTTTCTTCACCAAAATATCTGGAGTACAGTCTCTAGGTAGCATACTAAAATTCTCCTCTGAAACCTCTTGAGTGAGCCCTCTCATAGTCCACGTAACTCTTAGCACCACTGTCTTCCATGCTCCTACTAGTATGGTCCAGTAAGCGGTTCTTAAAGCATTCCATTGCTTTCCAAACCCAAAGTCCAAATTCCTTCAAACAAACACATGGTCAGGCCTATTACAGCAATACCCTATCACTGGTGCTAACTTCTGTCTTATGGTTTTCATTGCTGTGAAAAGACACCATGACCATGACAACTCTTATAAAGGAAAAAACATTTAATTGGGGTGGCTTGCTTACAGTTTCATGTGTTCAGTACACTACTATCATGGTGGAAGCATGGTAGTGTACAGGCAGACAGCAGCTGAGAGTCCTATGCCTTACAGGCAATAGGAAGTCAACTGACTCACTGATCATGGCCAATAACAACTTGCAACCAACACCCCTTAAATGATGACAAACATCCATAACCCACCAAATGACCAAAACCCACCCACCCCACCTCTTGGGAATGTGGGTGTCATGTTCTTCAAACATGGGCTGATGGCATCTATAGGGCACCTTGAGAAAACTGGAATAATGATCAAGTCCTGGGAAGTCTAGCTGTAACATTTGTTGTCTAGTCTCTGTGTGATAGGAAAATGCAGGGCTTATCTGAAGTCCTGGTTGGAGTAGTCTAAGAGGTTGGTCCATCTCAACTAATCATTTTGAAGTTCTTCTGGATGCAGATTTTTGGGGAAACTGCAACAGAGGCATTTTGAGAGGCTGGATCACCTAGGTTACCTGTTTTCATTGGTGTCTGGTCCTTTTGTTCTGAAAACATAAACTTACAAAGGTAACATACATATCTGCATTAACAAAAGTATAGAATGTGTAGTGTGCACAAATCAGCTAAAGATGATTCTCTGTTCTATTATTGAGCAGGTAAAAGACATCTGTTGACTTTATAAGCCTACTTGGACTGCATAACTAAAGTGTGATATAAATCTCCATCCATGTTATACAAAAGGATGGCACATAATAATGAGTCATGAGGACTCTGTAGCCAAAAGATTTATCAGGTCTCATCTAGTCTCAGAGCTGTTCCCATGTTTATGGGTCAGCATATATATCACCTGTCTTGTAGTTTTTCTTGGTTTCTTCCTTCATGTCTGTAGACAAGATTTTTAGGAGGTCTCCCTGATCAAATCTGATCTTGACTAACTTTGAAGGAATCCATAGCTTTTCATTTCTTGTGGAAAAAAGCATAACCTCTCCTCCAACACAACGTATTTCTTGACTTTCATTCTAAAATTAAGACATCCTAAAATTTATAGGCTGATTTAATTCAGTAGTTTCCCCTACAATTCAATATCTCTTACCAGGACCCTTTTTTGTTCATTAGCATTAAAAAAATTCAAAGTCAACAAAGCACCATATAGGATCCAGATGTCCTATGTATTTCCCATCCTTATATGGCTTATTCTTTTTATACTACTTTTCCTCTTTTTATTCAGCACCTAAGTACATTTTCAAGCATACAGTACCTGTTCAGAGGTTTTCTCAGTCTGGATCTCTCTCTCTCTCTCTCTCTCTCTCTCTCTCTCTCTCTCTCTCTGTGTGTGTGTGTGTGTGTGTGTGTATGTGTGTGTGTGTGTGTGTGTAAAACATTTCTCTGACTGCATGAGCCAAGCTGACAGCTACACCACTGCTGCTATGTGGCTGCACTTAGCACATGGTGCTGTCAGCTTGCTCTGCATGCTTTGGGTCCATTAGAGCTGAGTCTTACATCCATGGGTACCAGACAGGAGCCACATTTACATGCCCCAGCCCTGGGAAGCTTTTGGGTCTTCACTGTGACAGGTGTTTCTATCTAGTCTCCCATTCTGTCTAGTAGTGTGCCATTCAAGTACTCAGCTGTAAATCAAGACCTTAGACTAGCTGCACCTCTGTATGCTGCAAGCAATGAGTTCTGTGTATATGCTAAACATTGTATGCCAATTGTAGCAGGTCTTTCTTGTCAGACTTTCTTTGGACCACTGGCCCCCAAATAATGACATGGAGACTTCTTCTTCTTCTTCTTCTTCTTCTTTTTTTTGTTTTGTTTTGTTTTGTTTTGTTTTGTTTTTCGAGACAAGGTTTCTCTGTGTAGCTTTGCACCTTTCCTGGAACTTGCTCTGTAGACCAGGCTGGCCTTGAACTCACAGAGATCTGCCTGCCTCTGCCTCCCGAGTGCTGGGATTAAAGGCATGCGCTACCACCGCCCGGCGGAGACTTCTTATTAATTATGAATGCTTGGCCTTAGCTTTGACTTGTTCCCAACTAACTCTTATAACTTAAACTTGTTTCTATTAAACTATGTTCTGCACATGGCTCTTTACCTCTCCTCCATACTGTACATCTGACTTGCTCCTCATCTCTCTGGTAAAATCCATTATGCCAGATTCTAATTCAGAGTTCTTATTTCTGCCTGGAAGTCCCACTAGTCCTCTCCTGCCTAACTATTGGCCATTCAGCTCTTTATTTAATCAATTGGGTAACTTAGGCAAACAAGGAAAAACAGAGGTACATCTTTACCAAATTTGCTCAAATACCCTGCAACAAGTCTCCTTAGAACTTCTTGCTCATAAGAGTACCATCTTTAGGTGAAAATAGTCTGTTAGGACCCCTGGCAGGCATGGGTAGAACAAGGCAATGGAGGAAACAGATGAGCTAGTTAAGGTGATAGTCTGGGCCTCCTGATCCTGAAAGATAGCAAAGAGGAATTTAATTCCCCAGGTAGATAAATATTGACTTTATTGTTTGCTGTGCCTTATAGTTCCTTCTAGGCTCCAACTCACAGCTTCCAGGCTCAGAACTATAATGGACAGGTAAAGCTTGCCACAGCCAGAGGTGCACTCCATTTAAGAGGCAGATGTTATGGTCAGATCTAGAAAGTGTGACCTTTTACCTATAGGAATGAGTTTTTCCTACTTAGAAAATAACCTTAAAGTCTCAAAAGTTTCCAGCCATGCTAGCCAACTATACATCTCCTGTGACCAGGACTGAGTACAGCCAGGCAGCTGTACTAGTCTGTGGCAGGGCAAGACAGTACAGAGATTCCTCCATCTTGTATTCCTGCTGAGGCCATTTAACTAGAGTTTGATCTCCTTGGTGGAGAATCCAGTGGAAAATTACCCAACTCTATTCTAGGAACCCAAGGTCAAAATGTCCCAGCTAACTTATCTCAGCTTCTGTTACATTGCTTACTTGCACAAAACCTCCCCTTGTAGTGGCTGAACATGGTATGCTTTTGTCTTACCATAAACACTTGGAGCTACTTTAAGTGTCTAAATAAGTGTAGTCCCAACTTGCTAGAATAAAGACATACAGTTGGCTATAAAATTTGTCTGAGTGGTCATTTCTGGTAGTCTTTCCATTAACAGTCAACTGTATAATTCTGGTGCCCAAGCCTGAGTGCAGCCAGTGAGATGGCTATAGTTAGAGCCTGTGTTTAGTTAGTTCCAATTGCCTCATCCTCCTTGTTCCCAAACCATGGTCTCATTTGCAGTGTGAATCTCAATGGCACAGAGATATCCTAAGATGTCTCCTGTGTAAGGAAGTCTGTCACATTGCCAAGCTGTGGACTCAATGGGTCGAAAAACTACTACTGCTTCCATAAAACTCTATAGATCTAAACTATTACATAATCTTTTTATTCCAGGTCATCCATTTACTTAGAATTTACCCTATTTTCTACCCTTCTTTCTACCTTAGTTTCATCCTCTAAAAAAAGAAAATATTGCTCCTGTTCCCAAAAGTTTCTGTGAAAATTAAAAGAGGGAAAAAAAATACAAAATGTTCTGTTCCTTGACCTGTGCAGTGTTTCCTTCTATGTGTTTCCCTAGTCTATTTATTTAACAAATTTGTGTGAGTGTAATGTCAAACGAACTATTGAGAGCTTGCACGTGGGGAAGATTGGAATAATAATCTGTCCTTCAGTGAGGGATGAGGGCTAAGTGCCAAACACTGTCCCTGGAATGCAGACCTAATGGCACTGGTTTAGGTGTTCCTCCAAGGCCAGCCAGCAGGAAAAAGGGTAGGGTGTTATTGAGCTAAAATTACTTTGGAGACAGAAATTGCACAGCCCATTGTCTGGTCTGCTAGGGCAGAGGTTTCTCATCTGTGGCAGAGGATGTCATCAGTGTAGCCCAAGCTCAAGGCTTGCTGTGGAGGCTGTGTGGGATGCTGATGCTGAAGCTTATCCTGCTTAAGTCTTGAAGGAAGGAACCATGGGAGGGAAACCCAGGGAGCGGCTGGATTATGGAGATGACCCACAGTGCTGTGTGTTGAGTTGCAGAGATTTCAGACTTCCTCTTTTGTTGTCAGCACACTGTGATGGTAAATTCAAGAATTCTGGTTTTGGAAAGCTGCCTGAGACTTTTAGTTTGAAGTCCTAAGGGGCCAAGTCATCAGCAATCAGAACTACCAGCCAGAGCAGGACACTCAGTTGCATTTGAACTGCAGATAGATAAGGAAATAGTTTAGTTTTTCTTTAGTAATTGGTAATCTGATACTCATTCAAATTTGATTGGTGCTTCCATGTTAATATTGGTGAACTTAGTGGTCTTAAGGACAGAACATCTATGCAAATTTGGGCACAGGAAGAGAGGAAGCACAAACATTTGGGTAGACACTAAACTGGCTTGTGGAGTTTGAGTGAGGTACAACAGGGACCTCTAATGTGGTCCATGGAGGGAAGATCTGAGAGACAGGTATTGAGGAAAAGTACAGGGAGAGTGTATAGCACTACAGGGAAGCAATGTTATTGGACAGGAAAATATCACACAAACACTTATAGAAACATGGAATAATCATGATGGGGTGGATGAGATGAAGATGTAGATAAACAGGGGCTATCTCTAAATGTTCTAATAAAATCAATGTGTAGACTTTATTTATTTATTTTTTAAAGCAGATTTTGAGGTTCACTCAGATAAAGTATTAGCAAACAATATGCAAAGACAAATTTCTCAAGAGTTATGGCTTTGATAAGAATAATATAGTAAAACCTAATATATTTTTAAGTATCAGCAGGTAGCAGAGTTAAAGCATGCTACTGAGTTTTGTTTTCTATGACATGAACAGAAGCAGGGCAAATACACATAAGCAGACCTACAGTGCAAACATCAGCTTGCTCTTCAGTATCTACATATGAAATATCTTCCTTGAAGAAGGTGGGCAGGTGAATACAAACATTCATTTTCCAAGGGCATCGACTATAAAAAACAGTCAAGTCCATTTACAGATTTGATCTCATTGATATTCACTGTGTCCTTCATAGACATTATAATACCCTCTTTAAATACAGGAAAGCTAGCTACAGAAAAGATAATAACAACAGTGACCTCAACCAATGCATTGAACTCTGTGACACAGAGGGCACACTGTGGAGACAAAGGCATTTATTTTGTTCTTTCTAATACAGTAGAGGACATTACCCAGGTTTTACACTTGAGAATTCTGGGGTACAGGGGCTCATGTACTTACCTGTAGTGTGTGTATCAAAACTCAACAGCCCCAGCATAGTGGAAGGCTCATTCCAAATGACACCACAGCTCCCTTAGGGAAGGTGACTACAGGAATCCCAGGGGAAAGTGGGCCTCCATGGGAGTTTGTGGCAATCTTCCTGGCTTCTTAGAAAGCTGGTACATATTCCAGTAATCAGGAAGGCTAGGGATCCCATGAAGGCCCGGGTAATAGATGGACCCCTCTAGCACCTTATGATCTTACATATTCTTAAAACCCATTTACAACAAGTGAAGTCATCTTTAAATGTCGCCCTTTCACGTCTTAGGAGACCAGACTTCGCAATCATTATGGTCCCTTGGGCTTCTTGTCAGGCCTGCTGTGTGAAAGAAGATTGGATCCACTCACAGGACAAGGCTGTAAATTAGGGTTTGACTTATCTGAGCTCCCTGCAGCCTGTAATGGAATTGACTAATTACACCCCACATGAGATGCTGAGATGGTTGCTCACTGTTTGTTGCCTCAGTGGCAGCATCCTAACAGCAGAGGCGTCATGACTCTCAGAGTCCAAACTCCTCAGTGCAATAGAGAGAGTGAAGATTATCTTGGGGAAAATCTTGGAGAAAGCTTAATTTGATTCATTTCGCCTTGTATTTGTAAAACCAGATCACAGCTCAGAACACGAAGAAACAATGACATCCCAAAGACAGTATCTGTGCCTCCCAGTGCAGTTAAATCTCTTCCCATTCCTGTCAACTGGCAGACTGCTTCTGCCTTATCTTCCCAATCAGGGTGTCTGTGCCACTGTACACCCAGGCATGAGTATGATTTTGGCCAATGGCTCAGACGCATAGGTGTTCTAATGTGTTTTACATTAATACCTGCATATTACTAATTAGTACACAAATGTGGAAGGCAAAAGGCAAAGTTGGTCTAAGGACTGACTTCCAAGAGACTATGGTCAAGATCACCAGTTCAGTGGTTTTTTGTAAACTTGATCCTGAACCAAAGTAGAGTGGGTAGTAGGACTTTGTGGGGAGAAGTGCTTTTAGCATCACTGTTGAGGGCTCCATTGTTGAAGCAGATGTCTAATGAACAGACCACTGTTTCCTAGCTCAGTGTTCAGTTTTTCTTCCACGCACTTGGGAGAATCAGTTCACACACTGCTAGTGCCTCACTTTTTTTTTTTAATTAAGACCATGAGGATCATAATGTTTCATTCTTTGTTAGGCTGTTAATTTCCCCCACAATCTGGAGCACTAAGTTGACTCCCAACTCTCTTCTAGTCTGTGAGGATCTAGCAAAGGACAAGTCAGAGGAGCCTCTATCTTTTTGGTCCAGGGGCTTATCTTCTGTTATGTAAGACAGACGCCCAAAATCCAGAGATAAAGTGGAATGAGTTGCTCTCCATCATTAAGCACAGAGAAAACAAACAAAAGAACAAGATGGCAGGATGGCTGTGACTCAGCTGCTTTTTACCTCCTTAAGATTGGGTCCATCAGGAAACACGTCTCTGAGAACTTGACACCTAGATGCCGACTCTTAGAATTTGACATTTAGATGGTGAGGTAACAGCTTGCTGAAAAGCTAGGTAAGAGGCTATTACAAATATCCCAAAGACAGAAGAATTATTATACTTGAGGATTAAGTGAGATTACGTATCTATTTTAAATAGTGCTCAGTTCCTTTACAAGGTAAGCGAACAGTATGATGCTGTTACTGATTACTTTAGTTAGCTTTCCATTGTGACAAGATACTTGAGTCAATAACTCAGAAGGAAGAAATATTTATCAGGGATCAAAGTTTTAGAAGTTTCAATGTGTGGTTACTTTGCTCCATACTTTTCAGCCCGGGATGAGGTAGCACCTTTTATGGCTTGTGGTGAAAGAGGCTACACAGCATGGTAGCCTGGAGTCAAAGAGAGAAAAGCAGGGGATCCCGGTATCAGCCCCCGCAACTCAGGACATGTCCCATTGACCTACCTTCTTCCCAATAGGTTTTACCTCCTAAAGGTTCCTCCATATCCCCAAAGTGCCATCAGTTGGGACTAAGCCTTTGCCCCACGGCTTTCTGGGGATTTTAAGAATCATCCCACAGTGGTGATTATGAGAAGGAGAAGTCGATAGAGGAGAGTGAAGAGAAGGTAGTCATGGGAACAAGATGCAGCTGCTTTGGGAAGAAACCAGCAGGAATCAGATGTGGCTATTCAGAACAGAGTCCAGAGGAGAAATGTTTCTAATTTTGATGTGTTAGCTAGTAAGGCTTTCACTTGGGATAAAACATTCCAAGGTCATCAGAGTTTAATCCCTGTGTCATGGGACTGGGGCACAGCCATCCCCTGAAGCCCCTCCCACATGTTGGGTTCTAACTGGTCCTAATGTAGTGGAAGCTGCAGGTTGGGCTAGTGTTTCCAGAGGTGAGCAGAGGTTGACAGCAGGAGCACACACTGTATTCAATTTTTCCATCTAATCCAAAGCCCAGGGAACTTTCATTCCATAGACTTTAGAAGCTGCGACAGCCTTGTGTGAAGCTGGAGTTGAGTTTATAAACATGCAGGTGCCCACAGAGGAGCTGGCAGGGAGGTCCTGTGTGCATGCCCTCATCTAGGAGCCTTATGGGAAGTCCTCTGGTGTCATATCTCTTTGCAGTCCCTAGAAGATTCCTGCTAAGTGTGTCTCTTCCCAACACCCTCCTTCTAAGGGGATTCAGGCTTCTGTGGTGCTGGCTCAACGCCCCCCAACACTGGGACATTTATATTTGATGGTGTTGGATGAATTATGCACACACCCTACTGAACACAGATTTAATGAGGGGATTTCATTTCTGTTCCTTGCTTTGCTTTTAATGGATTTCAGGCTTTGAATTAAGCAGTAGCTCAGCAACTTGTGCCTGCAGGGGAGGCACGGAGAGAAACTATCCTTTGAATAGGGACAGGGCTGCTTTGGCAACCAGCTTGCTATAAGTGTGCCCTATCTTGGACTTGTTTCTTAGTCTCAGGTGAGTTTGGTGATAAAATCAATCTTCCATTAGGATCAGAGAACAAAGACCATACTGCACCACTTGAAGAGATAAACTTCAACTCCAAGGAGCAAGAACCAAGAGCCAGGTCCAGGTCTTGACCGAAATCATACATATAGTTCTGGAGGGAAATTATACAGCTCCCAAGAGATGTATCATGATCTTGGGGATTTGAGAGTTCACTGTCCTCTGATTCTGTTGATGGCTTGGTTTCTTTATTAGAAAATCACTTCCATACGCAAAAGTGATGAGCTAAGAAAATCTTTATACTGTTCTCCATTCCTAAGAGCAGATTTGTCAACAGAAGTTTCTTCTCCCTTGGCTTTAACTGCTCATGTGTAGACCAATGACCCAGAAACAGAAGCAGGCCTAGGATGTTTCCCAGAAATTATGTTAGGACAGAGCACAATGCTTTGCTCTCTGTGGTAGCTAAATGGTAAAATATACATCTTAGGAGACATTGTTAGTAGCCAATGGTGAGGGCTAAGAACACAACTGTTTGGCAGAGAAAAGAGCATCTCAGAGGCAGCAGTGAATGTGCACGGCAGTATCCAGGCCTCTTGATCTAGCTGTACCTGAAGCTTACATGAAGAGAGACAAATCCAAAATTTTGATTAAACTTATTTTTGAGGCTGACACGTTTTATTTCTTAAATGCAAGAAGTACAATGACATTCAGCAACAATTCAGAGAGATGAGTGAGTGAAACTATTTTTAATTGTCATTATTTCCTTAAAGGCAGTGGGGAGTGGGCATTGATATATGAAACCAGAGAAGAAATAAAAACAACCAGAAAACAAAGTGTAAAGAGATTCATGGATACAAGGGGCAGCCCACAGCAGAGAATGAAGAACTGCTTTCATGAGAAGCAGAAGGAGTGGTGTTGATTGTACTGTTTATAGACACAGGGCTGCACTGGCCGTGGCTGGGGGTTGGGGAGAGACACCGAGCTGGACTGACCGTAGATCAGGTAGACACAGAACTGATCTGGCCACAGCTTGGGTGGACACAATATTCCTCTGGTCATGGCCTGGTGGACACAGGTCTGTGTTGGCTGGGGCCCAGGTACAATATTCTCCCCAGAGCTGTTGCCTCTAATTATAACAAGAGCAGAACACTTTCCATGAAATTAATCTATCTAAAAACAATTTTAGTGGGATAAAAAGGGAAAGATATTCAAAAGAGAAAGATATTCTAAGTGTCCTGTCCAGAAAGTTGTTTCAAACAATGATGAAGTTTGGAGTTAGCTGCTGAAGTAATCCTTCCAGAAAAAAATACAGCACGTTTAGAATTTGATTAAAATGACACAATTCATTCTTCTATGCTAATACTTACTTCAGGAAAGAGTAACTCCTACAGATTTGCAGCACAGCCCTGTGTTTGAAGAGACAGAAGAAAAAGAAAGCCAAAAGTTTAACATTGTGTTGTATGCGTGCACAAGAGACAGGCAGGTAGCCAACAGATCTCCACAACAAGGCTTTGGATGTCAGTTTACAGAGACTCTTCAAAGGATGGCATGCGAGTCAGCATTCTCCAGAGGAACAGCCTGAGAGAATGAAGGTTTATGCTGAAGAGGGCACACGTCCTTGGCTTACATCATATGGGCTGGGTAGTCCAGCGATGGCCATCTGCACATGGAAGAGGCTGAGAATCTGGTACTAGCTGTATGTCACATCCGGTCACAGGTCTGGAGGATTCCTGGAAAGCCACTCTGTCTTCAGTTAACTTTGGAAGGCAGAGGAGATTTCTGATGACAGTGAGTGACGGCTGCCATGATGGCAGTTCAGGTGCACTTAAATGCAGAAAGTGAAGGCACGTAACACTGCTTTTACACAGACGTCCAGATGTCAGGGTTGCCACTGGAAGGGGCAACTACTGTGGGGAAGGATTATCTCCCCTCAGTTAGTCCTTCCTGGAGATGCCATCATAGACCTACACAGAGGGACAGCTCTTATTGATGCCAGATCCACTTAAATTGGCAATCAAGCCGCACCATCCAAAGCGCTAAGTTCATAGAACAGTGAAGAGACAGAGGGAAGGATGAGTCTCTGGCAACTTGGGGGAAGGTGAGCATGCAGGAGAAAAAGGCTGATTGGTGCAGCCCATGGATTATGCTTCATGGGAAAGTCGCTCCTATATGGCTGGCTTCTTCAAGACCATTCAGTCAGTGTGGGAGCTATCTGTTACTCAGCCCTGCACTGTTTTTCCTGCCTGAGAGTGAGCACCCCATGGTTCTCTGGGCCTGAACAGGTTCTAGAAACAGCATCATTGATTTGGCCCATTAGCATTGAATAATCAACCATTTTCATAGCACACATGCACACACACACACACGCACACACACTGGCATTAAATGATCATATGTGTGCTACAGCTCTGAAGAGAAAGGTATCCTAACTGTTGGAAGCCAGGTTATACTTACAGCTCTGAAGGGAAGGTATCCTGGCTGTTGGAAGTCAGGCTATATCTACAGCTCTGAAGAGGAAGGTATCCTGGCTGTTGGAAGTCAGACAATACTTACAGCTCTGTTCTGGTGGGGCATGGTTTCCCTGGCAGGACCGGCAGGAATGTAACAATCCTACTCCTCTCGGAGAGAGCTGTTACAGCTCAGCTCTGCTCCACTCTGCTAAGAGACTTTCCCCTAAGAGATAAAATTGTTACTTCTCTACTCCACTCTGCTAAGGGAAAACCCCTGCAGAAATGTAGCAGTTTACCCCAGCTCCCATGAAAGTTGTTACTTCTCTGCCTTGCTCCACTCAGGCTAAAGAAGGTATTCACCCCAAACTCATCCGAGATATTTATTGGCAGGGAGGAATCCAGGAGAGTGGCAGCCACTGCCAGGGTGAGAAAAGGCAGTTCCCAACTGAACAGGTACAGGGCATCTATTGGGCTTCTTAAGGGCACAGTTTTTCCAGGGTGAAGATTTCCAGTGTGGAAATCGGTTGGATTTCAATCCCTGATCTTGAACAGGCTCAGAGATTGGCAGGATTTTGTATTCAGGGTTGGTTTCCTGCTCAGGGATTGGTTGGTGTTTGAGCTGAGTTGGTCAGGGCCAGTGTGCTTCTTTAGCTCCGGATTTAAGACCAAAATGTGTTGCTTTCACTGTCCCTTTTTAGCCTTTTGGCTCTGGTTTCAGGGCCAGGGTGGGTTTCTTTCACTGGCTCTAGTTTCAGGGCCAAAGTTTGGTTTTTGGCTCTGGTTTCAGGGTCAGGGTGTGTTTCTTTGGCTGACTATTTTACCCTATAATATGTGTGTTTACACAGCACACACACACACACACACACACACACACACACACACAGAAAGAGAGAGAGAGAGGGAGAGAGAGAGAGAGAGAGAGAGAGAGAAGTGCTTTTGTTTCATAGACTGTATTTACATTAACTGCTATTAAAATATCGTGACAAAATGCCCAACAGAAATGACTTAGATGAGGAAAGATGAGCTTGGCTCATGGTTTCAGGGAGGTTGGCACACAGTCGCCTGGCCCGCTGTGCTTCAGCAGAGCATCATGTCCATGGAAGTGTGTGGCAGGAACTAAAGCTATTATTCTCTTCATGACAGACCAGAAAGCCTAGGGCACATGGGAGAGGACTGGGGATGGTACCCCCAAGGACTGGTTTCCAGTGCTGTACTTCCTCAGCCAAGCCCCATCTCCCAGGGTCAGGTCATCAGAGCAGGACTACACCATCTAAAACATGGGTTCCTGGAGGACATTTCAGATTCCAGCTGTACCAGTAACAGGACCATGGCATTTCAGTTGAGGGAGGTGGTAGTTTTAAATGATAGGGTTACATTTGAATATTGTCTTCTGGTTAGATAATGTGCTTCCATAGTAGAACAATCAACTCTGGGGTGTGTTCTTAGGATACTCCCTCTTTAATTCGCATGCAGCATGCTCTCAGAAGCATACACCCTTTTAAATTCACTCACAAGTGTTTATGAAGTAGCTTTCACCAAAGTACTAACCAGGCTGCCCGGCTTAGCATCCAAGGTCAGAAGACACTGCCTGTGTTCAGGGTGGGTAGCTGCAGAATATTGAGCTCCTAGTGTGTGTAGGACAGTGTCCTGGGTGATGAGAACACCGGGGTGAATGTGACAACCATTTCCACAAAGTGGGTAAATTAAAACGATACATATAATACTACAGGGCATTTTAAGGGACTGAAGATGCCAGGGTAGAGACAGATGCCAAGGAGGCCTCAAACTGTTTCCAGAAGCAAGAAAAACAAGGACTGTAGATGTAACCGTCTTGTTAAATAAGAAACACAGAGCCAATTGCAGAGTTAAAGGCCAAGAGGTCAGAGCAATAGTGAGAGCTGAAAACCTTACCCTTCACTGCTGCTGTCTTTCCTCTCCTCAAGAGACCTACTTCCTGTGTTTTTCTCTTTTATATAGACTTTCTGTTCTGACTTCTCATTGGTTGTAAACCCAACCACATGACCTCCTTGTTTGTCACTGCCTGTCTGTATAAACCTTCAGGTCTTCTATGGTTGGTATTGAGATTAAAGGCGTGTGTCTCCATGCTGGCTGTATCCTTGAACACATAGAGATCTGCCTAGCTCTTGCCTCCCAAGTGCTGGGATTAAAGGCATGCAACCACTACAGCCCAGCTTCTGCTATGGCTTGCTCTGACCCCAAGGCAACTTTATTAACATACAAATAAAATCACATTTCAGTACAAATAAAATATCACCACAAAGGATAAGCTTATTTTGTACAGTTTTTGAGGGCATCAGCCATGAAGAAGGACTTGCCACTGCATCATAAGAGGTAATTTCACTTTCCTCCAGGTAGGAGGGGTGTGAGTTCCCTTAGAGGTGTGGAGGCAGAAGCTTGGCTGAAATTTAGGGGTCATGCACACTGAATTTCTTTGACTCTTTATTATGTCCTGAATGAATACTTACTTTGTGCTAGGCACTGTTCTGGACAAAGGAGCTGAGCATGGATAGAGTCTACTCCATGGAGTTGCCCTTTCCTGCATGATTTACTGATGATATGGGAAATGGTGAAACTCTGTGAAGGACAGGAGTCCTGGGCAGGAGATCTGGTCCAGGAATGGGTCAGGATAATGAATGTTTCTGATTTGTTGTTCCCACTGGCAAAATGGTCCTTATATTCCCAATCAAGCAGCACCTCATTCTGAAGTCTACCTTCTCCAGAGAAAATTCCTAGAAAGTATATGTTCCTTCCATGCCTACCTTAACTTAATTCAAAGAGAAATGACATTGGGTGCCCCTTTATAGTAAAATGAGCTTGTCCTAAGTGTAAGAAGTACACCAGTAAGTCCCCTCCCCCTTCGGTTAAAGCTAGTTCCTTTGGGCCCTAGTTACTAGATTATGGTGGCTGTATTAATTACTTTTCTGTTACTGTGATTTATCACCATAACCAAGGCAACTTATGAGAGAATGGTTTATTGGACTTACGTTGTAACAGGATAGAGTCCGTGATGGTAGGGCCAGCATGATAGCAGGCAGCAGGCACAGATTCTGGATCAGCGGGCTGAGAGCTCACATCTTGAACTGCAAGCACAAAACAAATGATCCCGGGCATCAAATCCCCAAAGCCTGACTCCAGTAAGGCCATACCTCCGAAATCTCCCCACACAGCACCACCAACTGGGGACAAGTGCTCACCTACATGAGTCTGAGGGATAGTCTCATTCAAACCAAGTCAGCCTGCAAAGCCACAAGGACAGATTTCCCCTGTGGGACTTTGAGAGCAGCTCTACCCGATATTGATTATCTATCATGTTGAATGGTGGCAAATATCTCACTGGGCATGATGCGGGCACCCCCAAAACAGCTGAGCATCACTCTAACATCATAGTTACTCACCATAGATACCAGTCAACATGAGCCATTGGAACTTGCGGCTTTCTTACCTCCTGTTTGGCATCTAGTGCCTTTGTTATAGTTGAGCAGAATGGCATGGTGGTTAAGCTTTTAGGTGTTGGAGCACATTTTGGGTGAAAGTGTTTGACTCTCTACTTACTAACTGGGTATATTTAGGTGGCATGTTTAAGCTCCATGCTAGTTATCTCAGTGAATATGTTCGATGTGCCCAGCTCTATGAAAACAACCACTCAGGATACATAGTTAGCACTGGGTAAATTTCATATATCATGTCTTAGCTTCTGGATAGAGTTGATGGCTTTCTTCTACTATGTCCCTTGGAAGTGTTTCATGTAATGGGGGAGGGGGGTTAAAACCTCAGAGTAGAAGGTGTGACATGACTACATAGTTTTGTCGCTACTTTCAAATCATCTCTTCTTTGCATTTAGGGAGTATAGCCCATTTCCTGATGTGAGCCAGGGAAAACATGCTTCTGAATCTTCTCCTCTCCACAAGGAGGGTCAGTGAGAGCGCTCAGAAAATAGTTGTATAGACTGCTGTCATATTGTATACTTCTGAAGTTGGTACTGTGCATTTGCACTGTTATAACAAAATGCCATTGACTGATTACCATAAGTGACAGATGCTTTATAGCATAAATATTACCACCAAATCCAGAGTTCCAAGCTTGGGAATCAGGATGCCCATCATGAATGACTGAATAAGTCTTCTAGATACACAGTAAAGTACTATTTACCCATAAAGGAGAATGAAATTATATAATTTGTAGGAAATGCAGAGAACTGGAGATAATGGTAAACAAAATAAGCCAAAATCATAATGACAGATGGCATGATTCCTCTCATGTATGGATTTTTAAAATTAATTTAAATTATTTTTTTAAAGACAAGAATGAGGGATGAAAAAGAACTATTTTGGAAGCAGGAAAGGTCTAGAGAACAGTGGGAGGCAGGTAAATATGAGCAAATATGTTTTAATGAAACCTATTATTTGCATAATTAATAAATGCTAATATAAAAGAAATTAACAATTAAGAAAAAATAATTTTTGCAATTTTAATCATGCTATAAAAACAGTTGGAAGTCTAAAATGAGGGTATCAGTGTTGCCAACCTCTTGGCAGTGAGAGCAAGCTCTGGCCTTTTTTTATTGATATAAAGTCAATAATACCAGTATGAGCCCAACCTCCTGGCCTGGGATAAACTCAATCACTACTCAAATACTATCAGGAGGTAGGCCTTCAAGATAGGAATTTAGGGTAAATACACACACTCAATTACCTGGCTGTGATTCCAGAAGCTAGTGCAAGCCCCATGAACATGATCTGGTACATAGATGATCAGGAAGCATTTATGAGTTTGTATTTGAGTGACTGGAGCTGTTATTAACTGAGTTAAATTAGCAAGAGTATTCCACTCAACTAAGCCACCCTGGGAAGGCCCAATATCGTTAATAGAAGATACTCCATAGTTACATGAGGGACATATATTGTGTAGATGCCACAAGAAGCTCATTAATTTACAATCCTACATGTTATTAAGTTAATTTGAATTTTAATGAAAAATAACTAAGCTGAAGTGATTTCTGTCTTGAGGAGAAAATAATATTTCTATGCAGGTTTAGGGAATAGGATGCCAGAAAGATGTGGGTCTCTTACATTTCCCCAGAGGCTACAGCTCATCAACTGACAGGGAAAGACAAGGTTTAAAAGGATGATCTGCACTCAAATAGTAGAATTTTCATCCATGAAATATCACCAGAGAGACATGATGGTACAATGTGCACAAAGGCTGGCAGAAGCAGGTGAGAAAAAGGAGCAAGGCAGAATGGCTGCATAGCACCCAGACATGGCCCCTGGGAACCTGTGAAAAGCATATGCAAGCTTTCACATTTAGACCTGTTCCTGGGAGGTGGGTTGCACCAGGAGGACAATGCGGTTCAAGGAAGACCACCCAGCCACCAAAAAACAGGTAGTGTTTCTTCTGACATATGTCAATGACTCTTCAGACCACTCACAGTCTACACAGCTAACACCAGACAATGCTGAGGACTATATTGGCTCCAAGGAATTGAATATTGAGTTGAACCACTGTGAACAGCAATATTTATGCCTGAATTGATAGAAGTTTAGGGGTAGGGGTATAGCTCCATGTTAGAACACTTGCCTAGTATGAGCAAGACCCTGGGTTCTATCAACAGAACTATGAAAGAAAGGAGATGGAAAGGGGAAGAGGATGGGACTGGGATAGGGATGAAGATCGAGGTGAAGATGGAGACACAGAGATGCAGAGGGGGGAGTTTAATGGCAGGCACTCAGCTTTCATTCCTTGTCTCAAGGTTCCTCAAAATTGGCCTGACCTTGGGTAGGTTCTCACCATATAGTCACCAAGGCAGTCCAAGCAATCCTAGGGCATGAGGCTTGTAGCCCACCAACCAAATAACCCCAAGATGGTGAAATATCTGTTGGGCAATGTTTTTGTGGAAGTCCTAAGGCGTCATTTCTTGTCCCATCATGGGTGACATTGCTATCACTTGATGACTCATCACAGAGACTGATGAACACTCTAATCAGTCAGCTTGGATCAGCTACTCCTCTGAAGACTTAGGATCTCCATGTAAGCAAACCCACCAGGAAGACATTGTTAGGGAGTGTAATTAGGAAGATGCTTGTGGGCTGGCTGATGGCTGCTCCTGAGCAATGACCATGCATTTAGGACAAAATAGAACAAAAATAGAAAATATTTTCTTCACTGTAGAGGCCACATTTTAGTTTTGAGTATCAAAAGAAACAAGTTTGTTTGGTGGTTGGCTGTGGTCAAGGGTTCTAGTTTCTAGGGTAGAGTTTATGCCAGGGTTTGAGTCTGAACATGAAATGAAAACATTAGGGCAATGTAGTTAAATAAAGGCCCCCAATGACTAGGCATTAGGAGAACTTAATCAGCTTTGTGCCCCTTGCTCTCTCACTGTGTCAGGGACATAGTAAGTGTGCAATAAATACCAGATAGCTGATAAGTGAAATTATAACCATGACTACCATAACTACTAATGTGAAGATGACAACAGTGTCTAAACAATAATATAAGGCTGAGGTATAGCTCAGTGGTAGAGTTGTTGACTGCCATGGACCAAGTCCTGGGTTCAATTCCTAGTACCATAAAACTACATGAAAGCTAGATATTCAAAGAAACAGCCTCCTGCTATACATCTTTCAGGCAGAATTTATGGAATGGTTACTATTTGCCATGTCTACACTGAGCATTTCATTTCTAGCAGCCCATGAAGTCAAGTTTTTTCTCTTCTTAACCCGTGCTACAAATGAGTCTCAAAGAGGTTAAGCCACCTGGTTAAGGATATTGCAGTAGTTAACACAGACTGTGGGCGTAGCCCCAAATTTCAGACCTCAAAACTGTTTCTTACACATTTGAAGTACAGTGTGAAGGGTTAGGAGGGTCTGTCCACACATGCAGTGTGACAGGGAGGGTGGATCTGTCTACACACACAGTGTGATGGAGATGGTAGGTCTATCTACTCACCCAATGTGATGGGGGAGGCAAGTCTGTTACACACACAGTGTGATGGGGGAGGCAGGTCTGTTACATACATAGTGTGATGGGGAGGCAGGTCTGTTACACAGTGTGATGAAGAAGGCAGGTCTGTCTACACACACAGTGTGATGGAAAGGGTGGGTCTATCCACACACACAGCGCAATGGAGATGGTAGGTCTGTCTACACACCCAGTGTGATGGGGAGACAGGACTGTTACACTTACTCTTTTGGGCTCTTGCCCCTTTCTTTGAGAAACTGCCCCCTTCCCCTGGGTCTTAGTTGTGATGCAGGTTCTGGTTGACAAGGAATGGAAGGGAGACTATGGAGAAGGCCCTGTGTCCCAAAACTTGACTGACAATGGCACATGGTCACCCTGATTGCAGTAAAGTAGAGATGTGTCCCCACTATGTCCTAGGCAGACTAAGTGATGTAGTTGCTGCATGTATCCAGGAAATGGGACTGTATGTGAATATTGGAAAGCAACCACGGTCACTTCCTCCTACACCATCAGGAATGGCTCAGAAGCCCCCAGACGCTTCTTTGGCACTGCCCTCACCTGAGGGCATTGTGTGAAGCTTTCTCACCCTTGCTTCCTCCATTTCCCCCTTTTTCTGTGCTCTGACCTTGGCCTGGAGTCCCTCATGGGTGGAGGGGGTTTTGTGAGAGACCCAAAGGCCAGAAACACCACACACTGGGGCTTTGATGTAGGACTTCAGGCTAGACCTTGCTGCTCAGACTCTTTAATCCATCAAATTCCACCTGTGGAATTTCTCTCTGCTGCAGAAAACCAAAGGTGAGATAATTTGCTGATTTGATTCTTGGGAGATTCAGTGATATGAGGTGACTGGATATGAAATGTGGCTTCTACACCCCCCTCCAACCAAGTCTCTTTGATCATTAGATTTGTTCTTAATCTCACACGGAGACATTCTGTGGCTTTATTTTTTTTTTCCTTTTTGGCAGGTTAATTAAACCTGTCTTTAATTTTTTTCCTCCCTTTTCCAATTCTGTGTGAGCACTGGGGAAAGCTCTGAGTCTCTAATCTCTGCAAGCATTTGTCATGGAATATTCCAGACACTGAAGCATCAGCTGCACCCTCTTCGAGTCTGAGCTCTCTTGGAGTGCTCATTCAGACTGCCAGAGCTCATACCTTAACTGTTTTAGCAACTTTAACTTGCAGGGAGAGAGGGTCACTTAATAAGAAAATTGAACAATAAAAATCTCAGGAAATTGGACATTTAAGCATTCAAAATAATTGATATCGAGGAGACAGTCTGAGCAACGAGAATTATAACCACACAGTCTACTCCCCGTGCTTCGGGAAGCATATACAACCCAAATCTAAAATTACGAGGGTTCATTACAGTTGCAATCACAGATGATCTTCTTCACTCCATACTTCAAAATCTCCGTGCTCTGAAAATCTCCCGTCTTTGTGTCCCTATGCTACTGCAGAAGGAAGAGACAGGGTTTCTTGGTTTTTTTTGTTTTTGTTTTTTCATATTGGTTGACAATTTCTAGGACATAATGCCCTAGAAATTGCACATTAGATACAAGCCTTAGAAAATAGTATAAAAGAAGGTGAAATTCTATCTCGGCAGCTGGAGGCAAAAAACGGGGAAAGTGGCGCTCTTAAAGAAGGAGTAAAGGTTAAGAAAAGGAAGAAAGTGAAGCTTGCTGTGTTCACGGCTAGAAAGACTGGTGGGAGAGTTTGTCACCCAGCTGACAACACGGCTGCTTCACAGGGCTGTGCTGACATACGGCTGACTGGCGTACACCACGGCACTTCCTCAATTTTGATGAAGAGTTAAACACTCAAACCTAAACAAAGCAGTTCTCTCTGAGACAAAGCCCCAAAGGCTTTGACTTATGTCACTTTCTCTAGTGTTTCTTCAACCTTGACCCCAGGTTTTAGACACCCCAGCCTCAGCTGACGGACAGACCCTTTTGACTTTAGCGTCCTTTCTGCTTGGCTGTCTTGATCCATTTTGTCTTTCTCATAGCCCATTCTAGGAGGACCAGAGGTGATTCATCTGAGCATCTGTGGCCTGTGGCTTCCCTCTGTGATGTCATTATCTGTTAGAATTTGGTTGCCCCTGTGGAGAACTGGGTATAGGGCTGGGGGCTGCATTTTGTCTGCAACCGCATCTCCATGTTTGCAACTGCACATAATTACATCTAACAACAGAGTATACAATAAAGACAGATTGGACTGAACTGGTGTGTTTTGTTTTGTTTTGTTTTGAGACAGGGTTTCTCTGTGTAGCTTTGTGCCTTTCCTGGAATTCACTCTGTAGCCCAGGCTGACCTCGAACTCATGGAGATCCACCTGGCTCTGCCTCCCAAGTGCTATGATTAAAGTTGTGTGCTACCACTGCCCAGCTGAACTGGTTTCTTAATCATCTGTCACTTGATACATACAACAAGAAGCTAGAGATATTTTGTCATCCATGTCTAGTTCAATGATTATCTTTACAGTTTTCCCTATTTATATTTGTACAATAAAATTTAATTATAATTAATTTTCTGATTCTAATTGGCATATATCCATTGCACAGATTGATGGGTTTCACTGGGATGTTTTCATGCATATGTATCATGTATATTCTGCTTGTATTCACTCTCTCAGAGATTTTAATTATGTGGATTGCAATCTGCAGTGTAGCAGTTTCCTCTCAGATTAGAACTGTCCGTCTTGGATAGAAGCTCCTTAGGACACAGTGCATCATAATGGAGGTGAAACAACAGTGTGTTCTAAGGGAAGGTGAAAGCCCATCCTGCAAGGAAGATCCATAAGCCTAGGAAGGAAACAACTCAACAACCCCACGAAGTCCCTGAAACTGACCAGATTCACTAGACTCCTCCCTCCTCAAGTATAGACCAGCTATAAGGACTGCTGAAAGACTTGCTCAAACAAACTGAGCTGCCCAGCAGAGCCTCACATTACCTGAGGTTCCTGAAGGTTGTTCAAAGCACTCCCGATTTCTGGTTCTTGTGAGCTGTTAGCCATGCAGGGATTGGTTTTGGTGATATAGCTATCTGATCCTGTGCTTAATCCTTCACCCACACTTCTTTAAGTAACCCCAAGGGAAATCATCAGTTCACCAATTTGAACTTTGGTGGTATCTGTTTTTGGATCTGTCATTGGTCCCCTATCTGGGGTGATTGTTTGCTCACATCTCACCAGGAATAGTGCCACACAATGCAACCCAAAAGCAGATATCAAAATCATTTTAATAGTTTGCAAGTAGCATTTAGAAGTAAACAAGTAGATCATTGTGAAACAGATTGGAAGTAGGGTGGGCAGGTAACACTAGGCTAAGAAAGAATGGAATAGAAATTTCAGGTTGAATGCCACATACAAGGTAAAATGTTATTTCATGACAGGTATAGACCATATCTACCCATAATATACAACAATAGAATGCAGACATATGTAAACATATAATTCTGTATGTGAAGGAATAGTTATGAGTATGGGTGTGGCTTGGTCACAGAATGAAAAATCTCACAAGTCCTTGACCTGGATCATTTCTGCTAAGATTTAATAACAGCATTGCTGGAGGCTGAATGGTAGTCAGTTCAGCTAACCTGACCACCAGAAACTTTACAGTAAAGCTTTCGACACCATAGGGAAAGTTAATTAGCTATCCTGCGTTGTTTAGATAGTTTCTATTTTTATTCTCAATTATGCGCTTCTCTTTGTACAAAGGTGACAGACACCCCTACACTAATTCTCCTCCTTGAGTCCTTGAATAAGGAGGCTACTGCCCAGTGCTATGGATATCAGCTTGGCCATAGGACTTGCTTTGACCAATGATGAGAAGCCTTAGGTGAGTGTTAAGAGCTTGAAGTGTGTATGTATGTGGCTGCTTCTCATTTTGCTCTCTGCTAAGGGAAAGGCATGTTCAGTATCCTGTTATGCTCTGAGCACTGCATGGGGAAGGGTTGAGGCATAGAGAATAGAGCACAGTTGGCTCAAAGCCAACAACATGCAGCTTAGCATGAGATAAACTTACTCCAGACATTATTGAGAGTTGGCTCTTGCTTTGATTGAATGTTTGAGAATTTAGTACATGAAAATAATGTGTATTATTCAAGTCCTTCCTTGTTCCCTCCCCTCCAACTCTTCCCTACCGTCTCCACCATGGTTCCCTCCCAATTTCATGTATTCTTCTAGAAATGATTTTTAAACCCCCTGAGTCCAATTAGTGCTGCCATTGTATGCATAGGACCATTTTTTGGATCACAGCTACCTGCTCAGTGGCCATATTCCTGAAGAAGCATATCTCCCTCTACCAGTATCTACCAATTGCCAATCATTCCTCAATAGGAGTGTTACTTTCTGACCATGTTTCTCCTCCATGCTGGGATTTTTGTCTGGCTTGATCTTGCGCAGGTCTTAAGCTGTTATAACTCTGTGAGTCCATATGTGTACCTGCCCTGCCGTGCTTGGAAAACCATTCTGCTGAATCTGTCCACTGCCTCTTGCTTTTAGAACTTGCCTACCCCCTTTTCATGATGAACCATAATCCTCAAGAGAAATAGATATTATAATGGACATTGTAAGCAGATTCATTTCCTCATCACCATGCTCACCCTATATTCATTTTCAAGCATGTACAGTAAAGAGCTCTCTCTCTTTCTCTCTCCCCTACTAACATCTTCCTTCTTGTTTAACCAGAAGACCTGAAATAAAATAAACAGTTCACAATCCTATGGACAGATCCTAAAATGGCAGGCTGGGCAGGGGAGAGCACTGTGGTAGATGCTATGAAACAAAAGAAATGGCCCTTCCTTGAAGTCAGGCTTCAGGAACAGGTGTCACAGGCACCCATGACTACCACTGCGGTGTCTTAGAATGCAGGCTTCCTGGATGTGCCCAGGAGACAGAGAGATAGACACACTTGAAGCATCTGTGCTGTGTGTTTCATTTGAAATGTCCCCACAAGGCTCACGTGTTAAAGGTTTGGCCATCAGTTGATGGGCTTTAGGGGAGTGATGAGATCCCAAAAGCTCTGATTCGTCAAAGAATCAATGATGTGAGGGTTTTGTTATCTCGTGGCATTGTTGGATTGTTGGGAAGCTGTAGAAATGGGAAGAAATAGAGCCTAATTGGAGGGGGGGGTCACTGAGGGTCTACCTTTAAGGGATTCTTCTCTCCCTCTCCTTCCCCCCTTTCTGTATATACAGGTTCAGAACCAAGAGTCAGCTAGCCATGGATCACAACTTCTAAAACTATGAGCCAGAATAAGCCCTTCATCCTTTTCCATTGCTCTTCTTAGTATTTGACTGTGAAATGAACAGTTGTCTAGTACAGTCTAGATTAGAACAGCCAGAGTAATGAGCATGAAGTTCATGCCTATCACAGGCAGTCCTGCAGGAGTGAAGGCATCTCAGCTTCATCAGGGTTCAGACACTGAATCCCAACTCTTACATTCTTTTAGTCTTGGGGCTGGAGAGATGGCTCAGAGATTAAGAGCACTGGCTGCTCTTCCAGAGGTTCTGAGTTCAATTCCCAACAACCACATGGTGGCTCACAACCATCTGTAATGAGAGCTGGTGCTCTCTTCTGGCCTATAGAGATACATGCAGGCAGACTATTGTATACATAATAATAAAAGAAAAACATTGTATACATTTTCTTAGTCTTGCATACACTTTTAACAAATGCACAGTCCCCCCATCTACCTGCCACTCTCCCATGGCCTTTGCAAATACTCATATAATTAATTATCATAGAAGACCTATGAAAGGGTTACTCTAATCAGGCTCTCATTTCACAGATGAGGTAACTGAGGCATAAGGTACCTAACAGATCTGTGGGAGATCTCATAGCTAGAGCAGAACGTGGATTTGAAATCAAGTAACCACTTTCCAAATCTGAGCTCCTTTCTACAACCTCAAGCTTCACCTTGCATGCTAGATCTACATTTGTGTGCCTGGTCGCTTAATAAACACACAGGCCACCATTCAGCCTCACTATTCCTTCTCCCATGCTCTCCTAATTCCTAATGATCATCTGAGTCCTTCTGGTGACTTTCCTTTCTGCAGCAGGGCAGCGTTCTCAATGAGTAGGCACATGACATCAGAGAGTCCCCTGCATAAGGTCCACACCTGATCTTCTAGCACAGGGGGAAGATGGCCAGAATCTTCTCAGTACACCAGAGTGAAAAGTACGCTGTGTGTCGCACGGAATGGTTCTTCTGTCCTTTCACATTAAAGCTTAGAGAGTCCCAATACCTTGAAAAGCTGTCACTTCATTTTCTCCCAACTCCTCAGCCTCTGGCTACAGTGTCATTCCTGGTGACTGTTCTTGGAAGGACTCAAGGGAAGCACCCTGGCAGAAGTGACTCTTTCACATTTTTGTTTCTCCCAGAAGCAAGTATTTAAATTCTTCAGCCAATGGTCTTCCCTGTGTCTCTGGTTGGTGTCAGTCATAGTATGAGACTGGCAACTGGTAGGTGTGAGAGGAGAAGGAGGAGAAAGCGCCCAACTGCTTGCTATAACATAGGGACCAATGGGAAAGAGCAACACCACTGAACTGAAATGGCTAAAGAGTGGGCCTGAGCTGAGTGGAAGGCATTGGGCTCCCAGTTGCTGTGAGCCATGCAGTAATGGGAAGAAGCAGCTGTTGTTACTGAGCATGTTGGTGCAGAGCAGGCTCTGTTTGAGAAGTCCTGGGACAGTGTTAGCAATGGGAGGGAAGCTAGTTTGCACAAACTACTTAGCTCAGCCCCACTAACATCTCTCAGCAAAACTTGAGCATCATACTGAGGTCAAATGAAGCCACACGATCCCCTCCTGGGATAGAAGGTTAAGTTTTGTGACATTTGGTGGTACATGGTCAGGGACCTAGGAATATGAACATGCTACCCCCCTCTTATCTCTCCACTTAGTTGTTAAGGAAGATATCCCTAAGTGTTGTATAGTTTCTTATCAACATTTGCAGTCTGCTTAACTCAGAGCTCTGTGCACTGTGTGAGTAAGGAGCCCCAATTTATATTGAAGGCCTCATAGAGACTTGGGTTCTTCTAACCCCAGCAACAAGCCCCTTTCAATATTAATATTAGGAAAATGGCCTTATTCAAACTCATCTTATTCTGTAGCCCCTATCTATTTTCAACACTCTTTGTCATGCTTGGAACCCCATGAAGCTGAACCCATAGACCACTTCATCCGGGCTTGTCACTGATTTCTACTTGAGCTCAGCCCATGAGAAATATTTTTAACTCAAAGTTTGAGAATGGACCTGAGACACTGTCCTCTGCTTCATCCTGCCCTGGTATCTGTGGTGCTGTGTCAGAGGCCATTTTCAGAGACAACTAGGTCGTGATGGTTCAGACTTAATCAGTGAATTGTTTCATTAATGGGTGCATAATATGAGGGCATTATTTGGAAATGGTGAACTAAGTGGGGTCTAGTTTGGGGAAGTGAGTCACTGGGGTAGGGGTGGGGTTGTCCTTGAGCTATTTCTTTCCCTGGCCCTGATCTTATTCGTCTTTGTGCTTCCTGTCCACTGAGAAATGAAGAACACTATCTAACACACACACACACACACACACACACACACACACACACACGGATCATTAAGACAAGTGACATGGACCAAATCTTCCAAAACTCTAAACCAAAACAGAGTCCCTCCCTTAAACCTGTCTTCCTCAAGTATTTTGTCACAACAGAGGGGACAGTAAGAAAAAGGCACCTTCCAACATATTATTGGTGCCTTTTGGGCAGCTCTGTGCTCTGGGGCTCCACATTTTATTGAACTCCAAAAGGCTACTTTCTCCTCTTTCTGGCATTGGGATGCAGCATTTGAGTCTCAGTTTTGAAAGTCCCTTGGTGCCTCATTATCTCTTGTTAGCTCCTTTACCCTTCCCACACCTCTAGAAATAATCACTTTATTAAAGGCTTGAACCATCTGAGTAGAATTCTATTTTCTATCAGGATCATAAGCCACACACACCAACCATGTGAGAAAAAAATGTATCCAAATCCCCAGAGCATCTCTGAGTCTACCTGACCATCTGTTGATAACCAAGTCATAAGAGAGAGCCATGAGAAGGGTCTCAGATGTCCTCGATGAAGTTTATCTAGAGCTAACTATGTGAAAAAGATGACAGAGTCCTGTAGGTGCAGAATGCACCAGTTCCAACCCAGTGTTCCTACCCACTGGTAGCCAAAGACTGGTTAGAACCGAAATCCTGCAGCAGGGGGATGGAAGAGGTACAGAACCAAGCCTGTCTAGGGGTAAAGAGCCTAAAATCCCCCTGCTCCTATGCAATGCTTCCCCTGTAAGAACTGAGTCAGTAAAAATAAACAAAGATCAGAGAAGGAGGTTAATGTACTTTGTGATGGCTCTGGTATCATATATGGCTTTTGATTTGAAATAGGTTTTGGTAGTCTCATTACTTTCTTTCCACATTCCCTAAAGGTCTCATCCATGGGATAAGAATGAAGATGTCAGTCCAAGTGGATATGTGACATGGTTATCTTGCCCTCTCATTTCTAAGCCCAGCCAGTCTATGTTCACAGGGACTGTTTTGTTCAAACATCCCAAACATCCCTCTGGTGAATCTAAGAGTGCTTAGGAGTGAATAGACTCCACACACTTCTCTTTTTTTTTTTCCTGTGGGACATGAATAACCCCAAAACATGTCTTCTAGACTATAAAAATATACTGGTATTCTTTAATTTATATGTAAATTACATGTAAAGGAAAAGGCATGGGCTGCTGTATTAGTCCTCTGAATTCTAATGTTTCAAGCAGCCTACTTTTATTTTGTTAAATATTTTCCATTCCACCCAAAAGAATTGATATTTACACACATAGACACAGGTACAGGTACACACACACACACACATACACACACACACACACATACACAAAGAGAAAGAGAGACAGACACAGAGAGACACACAGACAGACAGACAGACAGACACACACACACAGACAACATACACACACACACACACACACACACACACACAGAGACATACAGACAGACACACATACACAATTTTGCAGACAATTCAATCAAAGCTCTGAAAATATATTCTAAGGTTAGAAAGTGGCAGAGCTTGCATTCAACCTTGGCTGCTATAGAGTACATCCTGTCAGTCACCCAGCTTCTCATGAAAATAGAATTGGAGACCCAGAAGAATCCTTTTGCATTGCAGCTCAGTACAGAGAGAAATCAAATGGGAAAAGGGATCAACATCCTTTGGTCTCACTTCCGTCAGCCAAGGCTACTCAACCTTGAAAATCCCTCTTAGTGTGTGTGAGCCAGTTTTTCTCTCGTTTCCAGGAAGTTGCATTGGCATGAAGTAAATGACCCGAATCCTGCTACGGCTGTTTCATTCTCACATTCATCTTATGAATTTGAGCATAGTTGGTATTTTCACCAAACCTTCCTCTCTCGGTTTCTAGGAATGTGGACCTACCTCGAAGACAGCTGCCAGGAAGCTTCACCTTATCTCTCCTGGTGGATCTGGGACACAGACTGAGTGGCAATAGATCCCCAGGTGCCTTGGTCACCCTTGCAAATGCCACCAGGGCCAGAGAATTGAGAGGCCTTGAATAAATAACCAAACATGGGAGGTATTTCTTTGACTGTGTATCACCCCATTGATGTGTGTTGCCATGGTGACCTCCGATTATTTTTGAGCCAGGAGGATTAATCCTATTGAATTTTCTGTCCTAATAACTTAAGAAATTAATTTTCCATATTATAAAATTCAAATGCACAATATTGTGAACCAAGGTTTAGCAAGCTAAACTAATCCATTCAATTGCATTCTGGGCTGAAATATACAGGCTTCTACACGGCAAAAGGGCAGGACTTGCTGGCAAATGGCACCGTGGACTTCACTCTTGTTTTGAAAGGTGGCTGTTCATTTGCAAAAAAGCTGAGAGTCTTATGGCTATGTTAGAATTTTCCATAAAGGTCAGAGCATGCTGAAGCATATAAAGCTTTATTTTCTCTTGCTTGTAATTTCCCAAAACCTGTCTAGTTAGCCTGAAGGCATCCTCACTCTCTTCCTGCTTCTCTGCTCTCGGTTCATCCTTCCTTACATCTGAAACAAGAGCCAAAGGCCTCTGAATAGATGATCATTAGAATGAAACCCACCCAGACTCTGGAACATGGTAAGCTGGACACCATCCCTTTGTGCCATTGACTTCATCCCCTTACAGCCAGCTTTGTCTTGATATTGTTGTGTTGCTAAAGCTACTCTTCTGTTCCCAAACCTGGGCTGTTATGATGTTCCTACTTTTTCTTCTCAGTTTCAACCACTGTGAATCAGGCTGTAGACTCATTTCTTCTGCCTTGGTCCGTGGCTGTCCTTTGTAATGAGTTTTATCTAGTGACTAGATACTGTATGCTCTGGTTCCCACTTGCCATTCCTCTGGTTTCCTTCAAGGCTTTTCACTTAACTCTGCACATACATCGCAGATTATCACATCAATACCTAGGAGATTCACTTCCTTCCCAGCATGCTCTCTTTCTGGGCCTCAGTCCTTCTCAGAGGCTTTCAGCCAGCACCTGAACTCTAGTCTTGCTCTGGTCTTGAGAATGCCTTTCCCCATCTTTGGTGTTCACTAAACACCTGGTCTCCAGTGAGTCTGTGTTGGATTCCTGAGCATCACCTAGGATCCTGGCTTACCTTCTCATTTCTGGAATGTGAATCTCTGAATTCTCATTTTGAACTATGGCAGCTGCCCCTAACTCCCTCCATATCCCACCTGCTCGGTTTTTGGGATTCCTGGAGACAACAGTTCCTATGGGAAGACTTGATTTATATCTGTTTCTGGACCCTTCACACTGCTTAGGAAATGATGCCAGTATACATGTTTGGGTATCCTCTTTTAACCACAGTGAACCACAAATGCCCTACTTTATTCTTTCAGTTTTGTATCCTATCCCCAAGAAACAGACAATAGCATGTTCATTGTTGAATGAGCAATGAACAGAAACAGAAGTGTTGTCTGAACATTTTCCTAAATAACCAAGTGTTAAGTACTCTATCTCCATTGGTTGCTTTTCTAGTTTATAATGTGTGTGTTCTGCCTGCCTGTCCTTTTGTCTTTGTGCTCTGTTGCTGTGAAGAGACACCATGACCACAGCAACTCTTATAAAAGCATTTAATTGAGGCTTGCACACAGTTTCAGAAGGTTAATCCATTATCATCAGGGTGGGAAGCACGGCAGCATACAGACAGGAAGGGTGCTGGAGAAGTAGCTGTGAGTTGTACATCCGGATCTGCAGGCTGCAGGAAGAGAGAGACACTGGGCCTGGCTTGGGCTTTTGAAATCCCAAAGCCCACCCCCAGTGACACACTTCCTTCAACAAGGCTATACCTACTCCTACAAGGTCATGTCTCCTAATCCTTACAAATGATGCCACTCCCTGGGGACCAAGCATTCAAAGCTATTAGCCTATGGGGGCCATTCTTATTCAAACTGCCATACCTTTGATCCCAAATCTGAGCTTTCTCCTGTCTGCTCTTCCACCTCTCCTCTCTCTGCCCCGTCTCTAATGTATTCTGACCCCCTCTTCTTTTTCCCTGGAGAGTGACTTTTTTTTGGTCTGCTCTAGAAGACCAGAGTTGACAAAAAAAAATATTAAAAATGAACAAGAAATACCTAAAAATCAAATACCCATTTAAATGTTATTTACTAATACAAAATGAAAACCAATAAAAGAATATTAGCATCTCTAAAGATGTTTTCATACAAGTTTCAATAAACTATAAATTTGAAAAGAAGTAGATTGTTTTATAATTATGTGAATTTTGCCCCAATAAATCTTTTTTTTTTTTTGTGAATTGGCTTTGGGAAATTGATCATGCATTGAATTAATTTTAAGGGATTTGATACTTATTGGTTATGCTTGCTCTGTGACTATTATGTTCATTCTATCTAATCTATCTACCTATCTATCTTTCTATTTATCATCTATCCTATCTATCTATATCTCCATTCCTTTCCTGCTTTCACACAGTTTTGCATATAGCGTTCTATTTGTTCTTTAAAAGTTTTTGTTTTCATTTTACATACCAACCACAGTTTCCCCTCCTTCACCTCCTCCCACTCCCCTTCCACCTTCCCCACTTCTCATGGGAAGTCAATAAAGTCTGGCATATCAAGTTGAGGCAGGACAAAGCCCCTCCCTGCTGCATCAAGGCTGAACAAGGTATCCCTCCATAGGGAATGGGCTCCAAAAAACCAGTTCATGCACTAGGGATAAACCCTGGTCCCACTGCCAGGGGCCCCACAAACTACCCAAGCTACACAACTGTCACCCATATTCAGAGGGTCTAGTTTGGTCCTATGAAGGTTCCCCAGCTTGGGGCCGCTCTGTGAGTTTCCCATTTATGATTTTGACCTCCTTGCTCATATAATCCCTCTTCCCTCTCTTCAACTGGACTTTGGGAGCTTGGCCCAGTGCTTAGCTGTGGATTGCTGCATCTGCTTCCATCAGTTACTGGAGAAGGTTCTATGATGACAATTAGAGTAGTCATCAAACCCAATTATAGGGGAGGGCCAGTTCAGGCACCCTCTCCACTGTTGCTTGGAGTCTTAGCTGGGCTCATCCTCGTGGATTCCTGGGATTTTCCCTAGTGCCAGGTTTCTCCCTATCCCCATGATGGCTCCCTCTATCAACATACCTTTCCTTGCTCTCCCTCTCTGCCCCTTCCCAAGCTCAACCATCCTGTTCCCTCATGTTCTCATCCCAACCCCCATGCACACTCCCAGTTTTCTCAGGAGATCTTACCTATTTCTCCTTCCTAGGAGGATCCATGTATGTCCCTCTTAGGGTCCTTCTTGTTACCTAGTTTCTCTGGGGTTGTGGAGTGTAGCCTGGTTATCCTTTGTTTTACGTCTAATATCCACTTATGAGTGAGTTCATCATGCTTGTCTTTCACATACAGCTTGCATTCTTAACTTGTCTCTTCACTTGCACATTTTTAATATTTGATATTTTATTTTATTATATTTTTAAAATATTTTAAATTGAAATAGGATTTATATCACCTTCTCTCCTCACCTTCTTCCTTCTTCTCTCCAGCCCTTTCCAGCTACCTCCCCTATGTCTTATTATGTCTCAAGTTCATAGCCTTTTTCTCTGCATTTGGTGTGTGTGTGTGTGTGTGTGTGTGTGTGTGTGTGTGTGTGAGAGAGAGAGAGAGAGAGAGAGAGAGAGAGAGAGAGAGAGAGAGAGAGAATGAGAATGTGTGTGAATGTTACTTGCGTGGTCTGTTTTTGTTGTTTGTGTTTTTATGGTTTCAAAGCTGTCCAGTATAAATTGGACAAACCCCAGGGGGCTCATCTCTGTCTCCCAGTAGTCTTTAGTTGCCTGTAGTTCTTTGTCTAGACTTGATACCCCACACAATTTTTCTTTCCACATTAACTCATCTATTTACATTGACATTGTTCTGGTCTTGTTTATATAGTCATTTTTTGGGAAACTTTCACAGCAGCATTCCTGGTATTCTGGTTTTATATTATTTCTACACCTTCTTCTGTGGTGTTCGCTGAGCCATAGATGCAGGGGCTATAATGTAGAAATGTCAGGTGGGGCTGGGCTCCCCATGACCTGCTAATCTCTTTATTGTACCCAGTTGTGGTTTTCTGTGATGGTTTCCATTTGCTATAAAGATTGCTTATCCCCAAAGGTGGTTCATATCTCTTCCTTTTCCACCACCTCTTCCATCCTTAGATATAATTGAATGTATACATGCACACACACACACATACACACTCATGTACAAACACACACTCATGATGCACACACACGTGCACACTCGTATACACATGCATGCACACACACACACACATCTGAGCATACTGTTTGCTTCCCTATTGTGTTCTTTCCAGTAACACATTCCTTTGGCATCACAATTTCTAGTCTATTTCTTTGTTGGTATTCTTCCCTACTCTCTTCTCCTCTGTATTGCTTGCTGCCTCTCTTCCTTGCAAAGCTCTGTCTCTGTTTCTTTTTCTCTTTGTCTCTCTGCCAAGTTGCATCTCCCCCCATCCCCTTTTGCCCTGTTGAGTGCTGTTAAGTCCTCTGATAAGCACCTAGAGGAAAGGAGCGGGGGCAGTGCTGACTGCAGCCCCAGCTTTTAGCCCAGAGAAAACAGCCTGAGCAGCTTTTCCAGCAAAGCCCAGGCTACCCATCACTGCCAGGGCACCTTTGTTCTCAGTACACCCACAAATTAATAATGACAACAGTCACAGCCACAGCTTAGGAAGAAAACAAAGCTCTTCAGTCTAGCAGCTCACATCGTTTTTAAAGGAAAGTTGGAAAATGTTTGAAAACCCTGACTATGTGTGACTCTTTCCTCTGGTGTGGCTGTGCTTTCTTGCTTCTGGGGTTTATCTGTGACTTGTTCCTCAGTTGCTTGTGCTAGCACATGGCCCCAGTGTGGTGGCATCCAGGTGATGGTATCTTTGAGACACTTCTTGTCTTACTGTTCTATTGCTGTGAAGAGACACCATGACCACAGCAACTCTTATCAAAAAAAGCATTTAATGGGGGACTTACTCACTGTTTTGGTTTCAGGGAGCACGGCAGCACACAGGCAGACATGATGCTGGAGGAGGAGCTGAGAGTTCTTCATTTAGATCCATAGGCAACAGGAAGAGAGAGACACTGGGACTGGATTGAACTTTTGAAACCCCAAAGCATGCCCCAGCCCCCGGTTACACACTTCCTCCAATAAGGCCACACCTCCTAATCCTTCTCAGGTAGTGCCACTTCCTAATAACTAAGCATTAAAATATATGAGCCTATGGGGGCCATTCTTATTCAAACCAGCACATTTTCTCATGAGAAAGAGTCAGGTCTTGAGTCTTTATTCCCAGAAAGGCTCAATGCTATTTTGTAAGTGTGTGTGTGTGTGTGTGTGTGTGTGTGTGTGTGTGTGTGTGTGTGTGTGTGTGTGTGTGTGTATGTGTGTAGGGGGGAGTCTTAGTGCTTCTGTAAAGGAGGGACCCCAGCCCATTCATATCTTGCTTGCCTGTCCCTCAAGACCCTTTCCTGTGTTGCTTCTTTCCACTTCTTTGCCAAGTTTGAGACATCACAGGAACCACCTGCAGGATACCTGATGTTGGACTCCTCCAGCCAGAAAAATCATGAGTCAAACAACCCATTTTACTTGTGAATTAAAGGCACTCAATTAAAGCAATAAAAAATGGGCTTAGATACTTGCCACTGAGAGTGAAATTGAACCCCCTGGTGCTTCCTCCTCACCAGTCATTATGAGTGCTTGCTAATTCCTGTTCTGTGCAGTTTGTGATTTCCTACTCACTCAGGGCCCAGTTTCCTGGGGATGTGAGTATGTCAGAACTGGTGGGCTGGATCTGGTGGTTGTTGGAAGTTTCAGTATCAGGCCTGGGTCCCAGTGTAGGTGGAGCTAAGGGAGTTCATTTTTGAAAATGCCTTTGTATACTTCCTTGTCTGGGCTTTTATGTAAATGTGTTGACATGTGATCAAAGTTTATTTGACTTGCTAAGTGGAGGTAGATTATTCTAAAATGTAATGCATAGAGAGATTAGTTGACCATCTATCCTTCAGACTGTGAGTAATCAAAATGCCATGGTCACTGGATACACTGGCCCCTCAAGAAAGAAAAATCAAGGAATGTGCTCCTAGTGCCCACCTTGGCGGAGTCTCAGTTCAGTAGAAAGCCCCAAACAGAAGGTGAAGTTCTTCTGGGCTTCCTGCTATGCACATTTGAATATGAGAACTGACAGAAATGAGACAGAGCTAGTTGGGGTGAGGCAGCAGGGCTGGCTGGAGGGAGACAAGGGTAAGTTCTTTGTTGCAGAATTTCCCTGACAAGAGCCTGGATTCAGGGATTCTTTCTGATCCAAGTAGCAAGGAGCTTTCCTTGCTGCCTGCTGCATCCACCAGCATTCACTGCTGCACACAGGATCTAAATCAACATTCGCAAGCCATCCTGAGCTTCGCAGGACTTAGTTTCCCTTGGAGGGCTCTAGGTAGAGTCTGTTTGTAGTTCCTGATCCTCTGGGGATTCACAACCAAAGAGTGCACCTGGGTAACTGTGTGTTCATCCATCAGGAACACACATGCATTTGTGTTGATGCTGGCTGGCTGAGATAATGGGCATTAAAAAGACATGGTGTTCCAAACAGCCAGCTCATGCTGGGGCCTATGCAGGGACACTTTGCTCCGCCTGGGAGGAGGGCACTGGACCTGCCTGCACTGAATCTACCAGGCTGAGCTGAATCCCCAGGGGAGTCCTTGCCCTGGAGGAGATGGGAGTGGGGGATGGGCTGGGGGGAGGTGGGGGCGGGGGGGGGAGGACAGGGGAATCCATGGCTGATATGTAAAATTAAATCAAATTATAAAATAAAAAAAAACACATGGTGTGTATGTAGGGCTCTGCCTACCGTTTGTCAGGTGTGTGAGTGTCCTGGCTCTTTGGGCTGCTGTGTGAGCTCTCATGTGATCCTCTGTGACTCTGACTCTGTGCATGCCATCTTTGTCACTTTTCCTGTTGTTGTGACAAAAGGCTGAGGAAAGTGACTCCAGGGAGCAAAGGTTTGTTTTGGCTCACAGTTTGTGGACACAGCCCATCATGAGGACATCACAGAGGCAGCAGCTATTTGAGGAATTAGCTGGTCACTGGCACCACAGCCAGGAGGCAGAAAGCAACAGGTGCTGATGTTAGCTTCCTTCTTTTTTCAAAAGCCATGAACCCCAGCCCAGGGAATGGTGCCGCTCACAGTAGGCAAGCTTCCCACCTCAGTTAACCTAATGGAGGTAGTTCTTAACAGGCACTCCAGAAACTACCCTGAATAATTCCTCACAGTTGTGCCTAGAGGCTTGTCTCCTAGGTAAGTCCAGATCCTGTCAGGCTGACAACACGCACCACACATTGGTGAGCTGTTTCCAGCAGTTTCATAATGCTATATATGAGCTACAGTTTGTGCAAAGTGAAGGATATATAGTGATTTGTGCATGCACACATGCTGTAATGTGCAGGTGAGTGTGTGAGTGAAAACACACACACACACACACACACACACACACACACACACACACACACACACACACACGAGTCCATTAGCTAACAAGCCACAAGGTACTACCTGCTTCTACCCAAAACATATCTCATAATGAAATCTAATTAGTCACTTACAAAAGCTTTGGATGTGAAAATCTCATTTGTTCTTTCATTTGTCATGATTCTTATAACTCTATATGGTATTGGGAAATGGGCGGGTAATATATGGTACAGACATGATCTCACTGCCCTGTCCATCAAAGACATGCTCACATGCTTCCACAAGTGCACATGCATACACAAAATTATAGTCTCTCAAATATGCCATGCCTGGGCCACATTATCATATACCTAAAATAAAGATTTTTTTCTACCACATTTATTTATTTATTTTAGTGTAAACTTTCATAGCTATAGACATTTTTAATTAAAAATGCTACCTACTGTTAGTGATATTGCCTCTGAAATACCACTAGAATAGTGTCTCCCAATTTCTGATGTACATAGCATACTCTGGGACCTCGTTACAGGACAGAATCTGATTAAGGAGGTCACAGGTAGGGAATGAAATTCTACATTTCCAACAAACTTTTAGAATATATTCGGGGTTCACATAGTAAAGTCATCCCTGGCTGGGGGCAGGTGGCTGCCTGAAAAATTGATGACTGGGTTTCACTACTAGAGATTATTTTTTACTTAGTTGTGTATGTGCTTTTTAGGGCCCTGGAACTTCCAAGTTGGGTAACTGCTGCCCTGCTTGCCGACATTGACCAGATGTCCTCCTTATGCTGATTCCCTGCCGGCCCTCCAGAATGCTTAAGGGAAAGTTCCTTGTTTGTGTGTCCTGCATTTGGGCATTAACAGCTTAGATGCAAGAATGTAGAACATGGGTAGCAAACTTCTGCTTTCAGGGGTTCTTCCATTGTGCTGTAAGCCTGTATTAAAGGTTTCCTCCCTCCTTCAATAAACAGCATTCGGCATCCTGCTGGCACAAATGACCAGCTGTCTCTTGTCTCTGTTTTTCCAATCCACAGCCCCTTGCTCAGACATGGTAAACAGGTGGTGGTAGAGCAGGCTCTACTGCAACAGTGCTTGGAAAGTTCTCATACCTACCTGAAAAGCTCTGTCCCTAGTTTCCACTGCATCTTCTCTGACACTACAGCCAGAGCATCATCTATAGCCACTGGGGTACAGTGTGCAGTTTTGCATTTCTTAACCTGTGGATCAACTTGAGGGGGTCGAACAACCCTTTCACAGGGGTCACACATCAGATATCCTGCATATCTGTTGTTTATGTTATGATTCAGAACAGTAGCAAAATTACAATTATAAAATAGCAACGAAACAATTTGATGGTTGGGGGTCACCATAACATGAGGAATTGTATTAAAGGGTCACAGCATTAGGAAGGTTGAGAACTACAATGCTAGAGGAATTCATTCACTGTGTAGTTCTGACTGTGGCACACCTGCAGGACAGATAAATGATTGCACATATCCTTTTGCATAGCACACACTCGTGATTCACCTGGAGCTGTTGTTCTATCACCAATCTGATTCATATGCTTCCCCCTGCCCCTGTACTATTTAAGTGAGTTTTATTCTGTAGTCTACAGTAAGTGAATTTCTCTTATAATTATAAGCCTTTCTCTTGGTGGTACATGAGAGTCACCCTTGGACCCACCTGCAAAGATTCTAACCCGATTGGACTAAAATTCAATTAAAAACTAACCAAATGACATAAAACTAGAATTCGTCCAGATAATCCCAAGGAACAGCTAGACTTAGGCAAAGTTGACTGACTAAACCAGAATGCACACTACAGCATGAGTGTGGCCCACAGCTTCATCCTCAGCCTTACCATCACCATCCTGCTGCCAGCTTCATGCCCTGGTGGCCACACTTCTGGATGTGTTCATGTGTGTCATTTGCTCCATATTTCTAGATCTCACTTCAAAGCACAATCTTGTCTTTTCTGAAATGCCATCTCACATTTTTCTCTAGAAAATTACTCTCCTCCACTGTCCTGTCTTTGAATCTTTGTGTCCCTGGCTGTGACAGACTTCATTATTCTTTCATAGGGACAAGTTCTGATCCTTTCTTAACTCAGCTATATCTGCACTGACAGAGTCTATGACGCTAAGTCTAAGCTCTTAAGGTTAGAGGTGATGTATTATTGGTGGACTACAGGGTCAGGAGGGAAAGTGGGAGATATAGCCAGGACTGAGTCCCTAGCCTACTTCTGGTTAAGTTGTAGACAGGTTATCGATCTGATGACACCTTGTTCTGATTCCTCCCTTTTTCAATATAAACAAGGAAACTTGCCAGGGAGAGCTGCTGCGGAGATTAAATGAGAAGCCGGTGCAGGAGAAACAGCAGATAAAGAATCTCATCGCCCAAGCATCCTTGACACTCAGACACTGGCCTTGGAATGTATCAGAAAATCAAAGCAACTGCACCACCTGAAGCGGGAAGATGCTGGGGTCCACTTGTGATGTGGTCTACAACAACCATGGGAAAGGGAAATGAAAATTATAAATAGTAACTGTGATGATGTCCTTGGATCTGAGCCTTCAATGCTGGGAACACAGCCTGAAAAAAAATGGAGATAACAAAATGAAAAAAGACAAACAATCACAGAGATGGCTGTTGCCGTGGTATCTATATCGGCAGAAAAACAAAATAAGCATGCACACCAGACATCTAAGTGGCCCCGAGTCGAACTGGCAATAGAATTGTGGTTCCTCCCTATAAAGCTCTATTGATCAGCTATCTCAAAGCGAATACAAAGAATCTATAGAAATGTTGGGAAATGTTTGTGTTCCAACATTAAACAGAAATGATGAATACAGAATGACTACTCTGGGATCATTACTTGTATGAAACTCACCAGCAGGAGAAAAACAACGGAAGAAAATATGTAGAAAGAAAAGATGTGCATATGTTTTATGATTATACATTTCATGGTTTTCTTTCCTTATTTTAAAGACTGGTGGTTTTTTTTTGTTGTTGTTGTTGTTATTTTTTAAATGGAACCATTCCTTTGCATTCCCTGGCTACAGAAACTGGTCTATTTTATACATCTTTGCAGCATGCTTACAGCATGGAAGAATCAGGGATTATACTTGGTGAATCAAACTCCCACCTATACCCTTGAGGAGTTGTGTTCTCATGGGACAGACAAGTATGGACACACACACACACACACACACACACACACACATACACACACACGACTATGAAAGGGGAAGAAATGTCCTGAAGTGAAGGGGAAATAAACAAGCTTTAGGAAAACCAGAGCCAAGTTCCATGCAGCTCCAGCCCCTAACTCCTTTATTAAAACTCTACAAGCCTTTTATGCCCTTACCCAAAAGCCAAGGGTACTGAAGTGGATTCCAGGATGCTGCATGCCTGGGTCAGTGCCCTTTACCATCTGGTGCTTTCTGCCTTCTGCCCTCTGCTGCTCTTCTCATGCCAAGCACGCTGGCCCCAGGGCCTTTGTAACTAGTTTTCTTGCTTAAAATGCTCAGTTCCCTCAAGTCTTTTTGGGATGATGTCATTTTAGTAAGGTCATGGGGACAACACAATCTCAGGCTCTTCTTCCTTGTTTCCACTTTCTGTCCAGTACTTGTCACCAGGAGACATCTGTACATGCATAGTCATCATTTCATTTCTGTCCTATTTCTCTTCAACTAAAGCCCATCATGGGTCAAGATTTTGGTGTGAGTTGCTCACTGCCAGAGCCTAGAATGCTACCTGGCATGTAGTAGGTCATCAACAAAAAAATGACTGAATAAATGAATAAGAGCACAATTGTCTACAAAAGGTGGTAGAATGGCATTTCCTCTGCACTAAGCCACAATACCCAAGCAGCTGGGACCCAAGCAGACACTCAGAAAACACAACCATAAGGTGACTCTTGCGGCACTCCTATAAAGAGCAGCAGGCTGGGCCAGCAGGCTCCAGCCCCTAGAATCCCCTGTAAATGAGGCAATGTGCTTGCAAAACCCCAGTGCCTACCTGGGAGACTCAATACATTTTAATAAGAAAACAGACTTCATTTCTGTACTCCACAGCACAAGCTGTCAACAGTCAAGAGGGGAAAAATGAAATGCACTTCAGCTATTTTTTGCATTCAGGATCGTATACAGCTTAAAAAAAATAAAACCGGAAAAACAAAGGCAGCCAGTTTAACAAATTAGATGTAGCTCTCGTCAAAACGAATGATTTTATTTTTATTTTTAGCCAGTGCTAAACAACCCTCCCAACACTGGCTATAAAAGTCTCCAAATGTGAAACTCTCAAAGCTGGAAAAGCTCTCTCTCTCTCGCTCTCTCTCTCTCTCTCTCTCTCTCTCTCTCTCTCTCTCTCGCTCTCTCTCTCTCTCTCTCTCTCTCCAGTGAAGATGCTCCCAGTGATGCTGAGAAACAAGATTCATTAAAAGTTATCTTTAGCACTATCAGCTATTTTGTTATTACCCGGTGTCCTTCATAAGGAGCACAGCAGCTTCCACTCAGAATTACAGAAAAGGAGTCAAAGGAGGCCAGGCAAGGAAAGCCGCCCTGGTCCTCTCAAGAATGGCTGCTGAGGAGGAGAGAGAGAAAACTGGGAAAAGAAAGACCAGGAATTTAAAGAGAAAAACTCAAGCTAGGAGTGGCAGGGTCATTAAAAAACAGCTAAGTGCCACTGAGTGACTCTCCTGAGGCAGGGTTTGTGTCTTCAGGGTGTCAGGGGGGTGACTTGCAAAGTTCTGGCAGCAGCAGAGAAAATTAAAAACCGGTCAGAGGACCCCATGAGAACCAGGAGAATACTCCCCAGTAGAGTTATGCTTCCATTGATATTTGTTCTGTGATAAATGGAGGGATGCAAAGTGGAGCAATGAGCCCTCAAAATGTGAGCACGTGTGCACGCGCGCGTGTGTGCACACACACACACACACACACACACCAGTGCACACCTGCACACAATTCACACGCATACTTACATACACACTCACACATTCATCAGTGTACACATACCTACATTTGCACACTCTCACGCACAACCAAACATTTTCTCACATTCTCATGTACCCTGCATTGACCATCATCAAAGCCCAAGGGATGCAAATGGTGCAGTTTTTTTTGGATTTTCTGGGGAGCAGAGTTCAGGTCAGTAAACCCATGCAGTTCACTGACTCTCCAAAGGGCAAGGTGCTTTGGTCACCACGATGGCACAACAGGTACAGTCATCAAATTTCAGACATGACATGTGGTGACAAGTCAGTCACAGGGCTCCCAAAGGATAAACTGGATGGCAAGAGTACTCATACAGCTGGGATTCTCGGAAGAACCAACAGGGTCTACTTAGTATACACATGATATGTATTCTAAAGGGAACTTGCCAGGTTAGCTCACACAGCAGGCAGCAGGTAGCCCAACACTGTCTGTCTGCAAGTTGGAGAGGCAAAGAGCCCACAGGGCTATGTCCACAGCCTCATCAGTCTCCTACCAATGCTGATGGCCAGAAACTCCTTGGAGAGTTCCTGGTATTGTGCTCATGCTGAAAAAGTTGAGTGTGACACAGTGGCTGACTACGTTGTAGCAGCGGACTCTGGAAGCAGGAGCTTACACACTTCTCTGGCTTTCTCAATTCCCTACTTTTTTTTTTCAACATTTTAAAATTTTATTTTATAATTTAATTGAGTTTTACATATCAGCCACAGATTCCCCTGTCCTCCCTCCTCCCATCTCCCCCTCCCCCCAGCCCACCCCTCATTCCTTATCTCCTCCAGGTCAAGGACTCCCCTGGGGATTCAGCTCAGCCTGGTAGATTCCATCCAATCACCAGAGTAGGTTAGTTCGGGCTTTCTCTTGACCATTGCCAGTAGTCTACAGTGGAGGTATCTTTGTGGATTTCTGGGGACCTCTCTAGCACTTTTCTTCCTCCTATTCCCATGGGGTCTTCATTTATCATGGTCTCTTTTTCCTTGTTCCCCCTCTCTGTTCTTGATCCAGCTGGGATCTCCTGCTCCCCTAAGTTCTCTTTCCCTCGACCCTTGCCTTTCATTACCCCACCTCATGTCCAGTTGGCTAATGTAGATATCATCCATTTCTCTGTTGTTGGGTGATCCCTGTGTCTTTCTTAGGGTCCTCTGTTCAAGGTAGCCTCCCTGGAGTTGTGAGTTGCAGTCTGGTAATCCTTTGCTTTACATCTAGTATCCACCTGTGAGTGAGTACATACCATGTTTGTCTTTCTGAGTCTGGGTTACCTCACTCAGGATAATTTTTTTTCTAGAACCATCTATTTGCCTGCAAACCTCTAAAATCGACCACATACTTGCCCACAAAGAAAATCTCAACAGATACAAAACAATTGGAATAACCTCTTGCGTTCTATCAGACCACCATGGTTTAAAGTTAGATTTCAACAACAACAACAAAAAAAAAACTACAGAAATCCTACAATCTCATGGAAACTGAATAATGCTCAACTGAATCACCAATGGATTAAAGAAGAAATAAAGAAATTAAAGACTTCCTAGAGATCAATGAAAATGAATACACCATATACCCAAACTTATGGGATACTATGAAAGCAGTGCTAAGAGGGAAATTCATAGCATTAAATGCCCACATAAAGAAGTTGGAGAAATCTCACACTAGAGACTTAACAGCACACTGGAAAGCTGTAGAATGAGAAGAAGCAAAGTCACCCAGAAGGAATACACGCCAGGAAATTATCAAATTGAGAGCTGAAATCAATAAAATAGAAACAAAGAGAACAATACAAAAATTAATGAAACAAAGAGTTGGTTCTTTGAGAAAGTCAACAAGATAGATAGCACTTATCCAAACTAACCAAAAGGCAGAGAGAAAGCATCTAAATTAACAAAATCAGAAATGAAAATGATGAAAATGGAGACATAGCAACCAACACTGAGGAAATCCAGAGAATCATCAGGTTATACTTCAAAAACCTCTACTCCACAAAACTGAAAAATCTAAAAGAAATGGATAATTTTCTGGATAGGTACCACATACCTAAGTTAAATCAAGACAAGATAAACTACTTAAATATTCCAATAACCCCTAGGGAATAGAATCAGTCATTAAAAGTCTCCCAACCAAAAAAAGCCCAGGACCAGATGGTTTCAGTGCAGAATTCTACCAGATCTTCAAAGAAGAGTTAATACCAATACTCTTTAAATTGTTCCACACAATGGAAACAGAAGGAACATTAACAAACTCCTTCTCTGAGTCAGAATTACCCTGATTCCTAAACCAAACAAAGCTGCCACAAAGAAAGAGAACTACAGACCGATCTCCCTCATGAACATTGATGCAAAAATACTCAATAAAATACTGGCAAACAGACTCCAAGAACATATCAAAACAATTATCCACCATGATCAAGTAGGCTTCATCCCAGCAATGCAAGGGTGGTTCAACATATGAAAGTCCCTCAATTTAATACACCATATAAACAAACTGAAAGAAAAAAACACATGATCATCTCACTAAATGCTGAAAAGGCATTTGACAAAATCCAACACCCCTTCATGATAAAGGTCTTGGAGCAATCAGGAATACAGGGAACATACCTAAATATAATAAAGGCAATTTACAGCAAGCCAACAGCCAACATCAAATTAAATGGAGACAAACTCAAAGCGATTCCACTAAAATCAGGAACAAGGCAAGGCTGTCCCCTCTCCCCATACTTATTCAATATAGTACTTGAAGTTCTAGCTAGAGCAATAAGACAAAATAAGGAGATCAAGGGGATACAAATTGGAAAGAAGCCAGAAGTCAAGCTTTCACTATTTGCAGATGATATTATAGTATACATGAGTGACCCCAAAAATTCGACCAAAGAACTCATATAGCTTATAAACACCTTTAGCAACATAGCAGGATAGAAGATTAACTCAAAAAAATCAGTAGCCCTCCTATATACAATTGACAAACAGGCTGAGAAGGAAATCAGAGATACATCACCCTTTACAATAGCCACAAATGATATAAAATACCTTGGGTAACTTTAACTAAGCAAGCGAAGGACCTGTATGACAAGAACTTTAGTCCCTGAAAAAAGAAATTGAAGAAGATGTCAGAAAATGGAAAGATCTCCCATGCTCATGGATAGGCAGGATTAGCATAGTAAAAATGGCAATCTTACCAAAAGCAATCTACAGATTCAATGCAATCCCCATCAAAATACCAAAACAATTCTTCACAGACCTGGAAAGAATTATACTCAACTTCATATGGAAAAACAAAAAAAAAACCTGGATAGCCAAAATAATCCTGTACAATAAAACATCCTCTGGAGGCATCAAGATCCCTGACCTCAAGCTCTACTATAGAGCTACAGTAATAAAAACAGCTTGGTACTAGCATAAAAACTGACATGTAGACCAATGGAATTGAATTGAAGACCCTGATATTAATCTGCACACCTATAAACATAATTTTTGACAAAGAAGCCAAAACTGTACAATGGAAAAAAGAAAGTATTTTCGACAAATGGTGTTGGCATAACTAGATGTCAACATGTAGAAGATTGCAAATAGATAGATATCTGTCACTGTGCACAAACTTAAGTCTAAGTGGATCAAAGACCTCAACATAAATCCAGTTACTCTGAACCTGATAGAAAAGAAAGTAGGAAGTAGTCTTGAACGCATTGACACAGGAGATCACTTTCTAAATATAATACCAGTAGCATAGATACTGAGAGAGACAATCAATCAATGGGACCTATTGAAACTGAGAAGCTTTTGTAGAGCAAAAGACGCGGTCAACAAGACAAAATGACAGCCTACAGAATTGGAAAAGGTCTTCACCAATCCCACATATGACAGAGGGCTGATATCCATAATATATAAAGAACTCAAGAAATTAGACATCAAAATGCCCAACAGTCCAATTAAGAAATGGGCTATACAGCTAAACAGAGAATTCTCAACAGAGGGAGCTCAAATGGCTGAGAGACATTTAAGGAATTGCTCAACATCCCTAATCATCAGGAAATGCAAATCAAAATGACTCTGAGATACCACCTTACACCTGTCAGAATGGCTAAGATAAAAAACAGTGAAGACAGCTTATGCTGAAGAGGATGTGGAGCAAGGGGAACTCTCCTCCATTGCTGGTGGGAATGCAAGCTTGTACAGCCACTTTGGAAATCAATATGGTGCTTTCTTAGAAAACTGGGAATCAATTTCTCCCAAGACCCAGTTATACTACTCTTGGGTATATTCCCAAGGAATGCTCAATCATACCACAAGGTCACATGCACAGCTATTTTCATAGCAGCATTCTTTGTAATATCCAGAACCTGGAAACAACCTAGATGCCCTTCAACTGAAGAATGGATAAATAAAATGTGGTACATATACACAATGGCATACTACTCAGCAGAGAAAAATAATGACATCGATTCCCTACTTTTAAACTGTTTTCCATCTAGACTCTGAGGGTATTGGATGACATAGCCCACATTCAGGCATGGAGCTTCCCCTTTCAGCTGCTGTCCCACATGCTAATCCTCTTTGGAAGCACCCCTACAGACATACCCAGTGGTGAGCCTCACTGGTCCTAGATTACCAATGCATCAGGCTGACAATCAATATTACCATCTTGACTTTAGGAAACTGCATGACTCAGACTTTGTTCCCCATGAAATTGTGAATCCATTATGGTATAGATGTTCATTAATTGTCAAGTAATCACTATTTATTAGTTTTAGAATGAGCATTTTCCATGCACAAACTTAATCTTCCTAGTGGTCTGTGCAAACTGGTAAAAATCAAGGACTTAAGTGCCATATGCCTGAGCTGGAATACAGCTCTAACTAACACTTAACTAGTCGGGTGGACTCTGGTAGGCATGTGTATGCATCTGGGTTCTCTAGAGGAACAGGAATGGGATTAGAGAGATGGTTTGGTGGTTAAGAGCACTTACTGCTCTTGCAGAAAACTCAGTTTCGATTCCCAGAGTCCTCATGGTAGCTCACCTCCCTATAACTCCATTTTAGGGGGTCTGATGGCTAAACATTCATATACATCATTTCTGATAATCAAGGTACTCTCTTAACTGTAATCCCCTCCCTAAAAAAAGTAGATTACATACTTCCAGCATTACAGAATACACATTACCATTCCAAAACGGTGGCATCAGAGAATAGTGAGGAAATACTGAACAAAAGCAAGTTAAACCCAGCAGGGAATGCTTCAAATCCTGTAGTTTCACATCTCATGTCAAAGAACTTGGATGGCTCTGCCCTTCCAGCTTTAATCCTGGCCCACACTTCTCTCTATTTTGGACTGTTTCCATTCCCTGTTTGCAGCTCCCCCTGACAGACATTCCACATCTCCAACATCCTGGTGTCTTCAATGCAATCCAGCCTTCAATTTCACAGTGTCACACATGTCTTTTAGGGCCTCCATGGAGTACTTGCCTGCCATGCACCTGGCCTCAGGGCTTCCTCTAACCTTGGAGGAAGATTGCACAACCCTTTTACTCTTTTGTCTTTCCTGACTCTAAAGCCAGAGGCATATGGACAACACTGCCAAGACCTACTGGCCCCTGAATTACACTTGTAACAGCATTCATTTCTTCTTACTATTTAGAAGCAGAAAATTCCTTAAAACTTTTCTTTTCACAAGTTGGAAGTGTAGCTAGGTGGGGTCTTACCCTGAGGGTATGTCTCTCCCCCTTTTATTCCAATGAAAATCAGGCCTCTCCTGCATCTCCTTATCTCTTTCAGCACAAGCCTTGTCTCCACCTTTACATTTCCTGGTGCCCCCTTTGTCTTCAAACTGTACATTTTATATTTCTTTTTGCCCTGCTTACTCTTTCTCATTGTAGACCTGCATAAGAGTGATCATGACACAGTCAATGCTAGGCTGTCTTAAAATCTCTGTCAAGGAAATTAGTCCATTACTTTTCAATTTAGCCTCAGCTAAACTCTTCAGACAAGGGCTGGCAACAGTGACATTCTTTGCTAAAATTTCACAAGCAAGGTCTCTAGTCCAGTTGGTAATATTGTTCCCCTCTGAAACTTCTTGAGCTGGGCCTCTATGGCATGAATAACTCTCAGCATTGCTGCTTTCCAGGCTCCTGCTAGGATGGCCCATTGAGCTCTGCCAACATCATTCAACCATTTTTCTAGTTCAAAGTCCCAAGTCTTTAGCATCCCTTCAACAAGACACATGGTCAGGTCTGTCACAGAAAGAGCTCACTTATGTCTTGGTTACTTTTCTTTTGCTGTGACAAATCACTATGACCACAGCAACTTACAAAACAAAGTATGTAATTGTGTTGCTGGTCTAGAGAGTTAGGAGTTTATGATGTCAGAGTGAGAGAGAGCACAGAAGTAGGTTTCTGGAGCAGTAGCAGCTGGGAGCTCACATCTTGATCCACAAGCAGGAAACAGAGAGTGCACCAAGATGGCACTCATCTATGTCTTTTGAAACCTCAAAACCCTCCCCAAGTGACACACCTCCTCCAACCAAGTCACACTTCCTAATCTTTCCCAAACAGTTTCAATTGTGAACTAAGAACTCAAAGGTATGATGGGTCGGGGGTGGAGGTATTCTCAAACTGGCATAGGTAACAATAGCTAAATTTCACCAGAGAGGCCAAGAATCTAGTTGTTTCTCAATCAGTGAGGCTAGGTGTCTCAGCAGTGAGTAGTCAGTCCCACCATGACTGTCTCACACTGGAGAGGCCAGGAACCCAGCAGTTGCTCAGTTCACAGGACTGGATGCTTCATCACTCCTAACATGGTGATGTTCCTGGGGAGCCACTGATCCTTAACGATGGAAGCCTAGAAATGGTTGTTCTGCTATCAGTGAAGGAATCAACAGTAACAGGATGAATTAACTCTGTGACAAGAGAGCAGACCAAACAAGCAAAAAGTGAACAATCCTCCACACTCTGTACTCTTTGTATTGCAACTACTACCAGAAGGTGCGGCCCACATTTGGGGGTGAGTCTTCCCATAGCTATTAAGGCAGTTAAGACAACTCCTCATTGGAGCTCCTTATTTAAATGATTCTAGTTTATGGTAAGTAGACATTAAAGCCAATTGTCACACCATCTAATATTTCAATGCCTCAGTTGACCAATCAATATAATGGGTATGATAATAGGTCCTGTGTGGGATAGTCTTCTGAGAGTTGACTTGAGTTATTCCTTATGTAGCACTGAGAATATAAGTCTCACAGACAAAATGCCAAAAAGTCTTAGATAATAATGTTCCCATTATAGTTGAGAAACAAAGGGAATTAGCAAATTGACCAAAGTCATGCAACTCTTCATGTGGACATCTAGAATTAAAATATAGGCAGTTTGCCTCCCCAAATCATCCTGTTGACTATCATACTATCCTCCACTTAGGTTTTTATAGAATAGTAATAATAACAACAACAACAAGAACAATAACAAAATACACAAAGATGACTCAGCTCTGATCTTGTTTCAGATTTTACATTCTACTTTTGTGGAGCTAGGAATAGAGACAGCATGGATACTTATGGTGGTTAGGAGGCAAAATCTACAAAACTTGGGGTTTCATTGGCTACAAAGAAAGAATGGAGGAGAGAATTCAGCCTCATTCTCCATTTTCTAGCTTAGGTGTCTAGATGGGAAAGATCCATGAAAGGCAGTGGCCTAAAGACAAGATGAGGACTGAACTGAACCTCTGAATTTCAACGTCATGTGGTTCATCCAAAGACCCAGCTGAGGACACTGACCTATAGCCCTGATAAGAAAGTCGAGTGTTCCTGTAGCTCCCAGGGCTGCCTTCTGCAGGAAAGAGCAGGGTTCAGTTGGACACAGAGAACGATAGTAGAGCAGCAGAAGCCTAAGGGAGGTGACCGAGACAGTTGAATTCCAGAGTGAGGCATCTGTCACCAAGCACACGTGACCCATAGTGAAATGCATCTAATACTTATCAGCACATTAACTATACATAATAGTGAGTTTCATTCTAACTTTTCATATGTGTATACAATGTATCCATCATATTCACCTACTCATTTCTCCTCTATTGTCCTTTTTCTATTAATGTCCTTCTTTGTTCCAGCTAGGTCCTCTTCTCCTTTTATGGTGTGTGTGTGTGTGTGTGTGTGTGTGTGTGTGTGTGTGTGTGTGTGTGTGCGCGCGCAGTGGACATGTGCATGCATACTCACGCACCAATACATTTTATTAGGGTTGTTTGTAGGAGTATGGGCATCTTACCGCCTTACTATGTCACTGAAGAAAATGCCCCCAGTAGACTTCTAACTTTGCATAAATCTCCATGACTCCCCCCATCCTCCACAGCAAGGTGTTGACTGGCCCAGTCTTGTGAAGCTCTTGAGCAAGTAATCATAGTTGCTGTGAGTTCAGGAGTGCAAGAGGCAGGCCTGGAAACAGCTCTCTATGCTCTACCTCAACCCACTTCCCTGGATCTTTCATCCTCTTTGTCCTTCTTTCCATCATTTCCTGAGCCTCGGGAAGGGTAACATGGGTGTCCCGTTCATGGCCGGGCATTCAGCAGTCATCTTGCATCTGATTAGTTGACACTCCAGCTGCACAGTTCCAAAAGAGAACTGCACACAGAGAAAGCTAGAGTAATGACAATCAGCTCTAATGATCCCAGCTGACATTCTGCTCAGTGAGCATAGGTATTGGAAGATGTCATAGGAAAGAGAGGTCAATGACCCTCAGGTGATCTTGGGTGCCACAAGCTTCTCAGAAATTCAACACCTTGCTACACTGGGTAACATCTAATCAAAACCCACCCTGACACACAGTGGAAAGACGAGACTGGGCTAGGGCTGCAGTTGCAGTTCCCACTTGAAGATTTAGTTCTTTTTGAAGCTGTCTATCCATGTCATGAGGGCAGGATAACATGGAGTAAAAACAATGCAAGGCAGAACACCCCCCCCCCCCCGAAATTATGTATGCTGTGGAAGAGCTGTGCATGTTTCTGTGAAAAGCGTGGAGTGATGATTAGTGGCTCAGCAGTGAAGAAGTGCCGCTGTTCTTACAGAGGGCCTGAGTCTGCATTCCAGCACCTGGGGTGGGGTGGGAAGCTCACAACTTCCTATAACTCCAGTTCTTGGGGGTCCGTTCTGGCACCTATGGGCACCTGCATTGTTATATATACCTACACACACACACACAAAAAAAAAAAAAAAAAAAACAAACTTAGAAATAATAAAAAAATAAAGCTAATTAATACTGTTTGCAGAAAAAAATCACTTAAAGTTCTTTTAAATGAAAATAAGCTGAACATTTTAAATGATTCCTGAAACACCCCCCACCAAGAGAAAAGACATGAAACACAGCTAGAGTATCCGAGTTTGCAGCTGAACCAGAGTTATGGGAATCCTCAGATGTAGTCAGCAGCTGAGGCACTGGTAGAACCAGGTGTATCTATGCAGCAGATATAAAGACGCTGGCCTCTTTGATTTTTCTCTCTTATTACTTGTATTACATGCATCCCTTGCAAGAGACACTTCAAATCCTTTTTGGAATGAGGTAGAGACTCTACCAATACCTCTATGTCCACTTGTTATTATGTACCTATAGACTCACCTTTACTTAAGTGAGGCTGCTTCCCTCTAGGCTACCACAAATTGAAAATATCTTAACTGGAAAATGCATTGTATACCTGTCCTGCCACCCAGCAAAGTTTAACAGTGACATACACAACAGATAGAACATTGGTTGGTGACCTTCCTGATGGCAAATCTGATGGCAAATGCTGCCCAGCATAATATGGCAGTATCCCAGAAAATGTCACCAGCCTAGGAAAAAATGCAAATTCAAAGTGTGGGCTGAGTTAAAGCATGTTGCTTTTGAAGGTCAGAAACATTTCGGGTTAAATCATTGTAAGTTGGGAGCCATCTGTATTCTTGTATGGTCCCTCATGAGTCCATGAGTAGGTACACAGCATGATGTTGTGATCAGTCCCTCAGTTTACTTCTCAGGAGCTCTTAGTAGCTTCCTACAGGAGAGAATGCCATGACTCTGGCTCCTTTGCATGAATCCTATCTCCTGAGTCAATAAACTGTCCATTCTAAGAGGAATGGATTTGAATCTTGTCTGAGGGCTGCTCTGCTGGAAAATCCCTCCAGGCTCTGAAAGCCTTCTTCCCAGTCTGTGGAAATTGCTGATGTCTGATCCAGAAGGGAGACAATTAGATGCTATCAGACAGCAAACATTCCATCTACCAAAGCCCCCAGGATCTGGCAGATTTATGAGATGGTGGTTGAGTCATTGTCTTGCCGGGACCCTCATGGACTCCCATCACAGCTTCAGAGGCTCCCTCACTTGGAGCAGGCTGAGGGAAGCTTCTTTAATAGCTGGAGCCTCACTGTTCTGACTGCTGCTGCTTCTTCTTCTTGTTCTCCCCCCTCCTCCTCCCCTTCTTCCTCCTCGTTTTTCCTCCTCTGTCTGTCTGTTTTTCCCTCTCTTTCCTCTGCTGTTTTCCTTACTTTCTGAGATCAAAAACTGTATGTGAGAGTCTGGGAAGGCTACAGTATCACTTCTTCTCACATAAAAATACCCCTGGGCTTCAAGGGCAGGCTGAGACACTTCTCACTTAATCAAGATTGAAGGGGGGCTGACTTCAACATACTTAATGAGCTTATACTCTATTACATAGTTATGGGCCTTGGAGGTGCAGCTTTAATCTGAAAAAAAAAAATGGTACCTAGCTTCATGGTACTTGCTGCTCCCCAGACACAGAGAATATGGGCCATAAAAGTGACTAAACAATAAGGTTTCAGAGAATGAGAAGCACTTCAAAGAATTCTGGGACAATAAAAATCTGTGTTTGCATGCACTTGTGTGTGGGTGTGTATGTGGATCTAAGTGTGTGCATGTCTGTGTGTGTGCATACACAGGAGTGTGCATGGGTGTGAGTCTGTGGGTGTGTTTGTATATGTGAATGTGTACATGCATATTTGAGTGTGATTGTGTGTCCATATATAATATAATGTATGTATGTTTATATATGCATAAGCATGTGTGAGTGTGTGTGTAACGCATACTTTATAGTATTCAGAGATCTGTCTCTTTGAGGCTTCGGGCTAGCATTCCATGCAGAAGGAGAAGGAAAAACAAAGATCCTTACTCACTTTTGTCAGATGATTTGCCCACAGTGGCCTTTTTACTCTGCATCTGTGTTCTCCCCACATCCACCTCTGGACTACTGACAGTATTTGGAAAGCATTAGATAAGATAGATTCCCTCTCATTTCCTCTTCTCTGTGGTTCTGGGCTCCATAAATTCCACCACATGTAAAGAGAAGGGTTTGGATGGGGAGAAAGGGGTTAGGGAATTGGGTTTTTCCCCTCTGCCCTTATCACTAACTTTCCTTCTCTCTACCCTTCTTCTGACCCAGAGCTTGGAAGACAAGGATCCAAACCTGGAAAAGATCCTGCTCATTCTCCTCCATCTGTCTCGATCATCCACCTCTGGCATCTCCCTGGCCTCTGTGGTCATCTGAAACTAGGGAGAAAGAAAAGAATGAGACTAAGTGTAATACTGTTGTCCAACTGAGCTGATAATGTTCTGTCCCTTCAGCTGCTGCTGGGCTTTATGTTACCTCATCCTCAACTAGGGAGCATAGCTTGAGATTTCTTAGATGCAGCAATTCCCTATTGACTCATTTCCATCAGTTTTGGGGGTCTCCTGATGTTCCTGGGGTGATGGCAGCCTCTACAAAGACCACTGATATCTTCCTTGTCTTCTTTGGCAGTGAAAAGATGGTTCTCTCAGTTGTTTGGGTTTTGATTTGCAAGATGGTCTCCTGGACTGTCATAAGAGAATTTGCCAGCCTTCTCTGCCTTGGAGTTTCATGGCCTTAGCATCAGTGATACTGGCTCTACTTTTCTGGAGGAATTTTTCCTGTGCTTTGTTAAATGTCATTCAGCCTGGTTTCTACATTCTCAGCCCACAAGTTTGACGCTCCTCTCCAGTAATAAAAACCCACAGTGCCTTCCAATAGTGTCAAATGTTCCCTATGAAATAAAATCCCACTAGTTAAGAACCAAGACTAAGACTATCAATGAAGAACAATATTTGCTTAAAGACTAACAAATTTTACTTCATTCATACACACAAAATTATAACAAATTTATTTCAAACACCTTAATTCCTTTTATTTGTGAATAGAGAGTCAGGAAACCTCATTCTAGAAAACAAACTGAATATTCCAATAAGCTGAGCAGAGGAGGTGGGCTTTACAGATGGGCAAAGGGTGAGAAAAGGAAAAAGAGAGGCAAAAGAAAACTGCTGGTGTGGTCCCTGGGCACTTTCCTCACAGAATTACCAAGGAGGTGGCATCCTTGTCTTGGGCAAACTGTGTCTTTTTGGTTAGTTTCTGTGACTATCCTGGCTTTCTGTTGATTGAGGTTTTTTTTAGAAAACATTTGATTATATGGTGTCTTTTATTATTGAGTATCTGAAACTTGGCTTGGTTAGCTCTTTGGGGGCCTACTGCCAGAGGCTGGTCCCAAACAGTGGCCTTCTATCAATTTTATTAAACACCACAATCCTGGGTTTGCAGGACTATGAGAGTGTCCACTGCTGCTGGAAATGTGTTTAGAGGTCCTCAGTATGTAGAGCCCATTCTTCAAGTTGCCATAAGACCCTCACTAAGGAAAACTTGAAGTTAAGACCTATATATTATATTAAATTATATATTATATAATATATTATATTAAACGTTGCTCCATGCCACACTATATAGTAGATGCTACCAATAATCTGAGGACTCCTTGAGTGATGCTAAGCCTCATATCCCACAAGTTAATTTAGCTCATCCTTGTGTTATTTGTGATAAAAAACATTCTGAATGTTTGTACCAAAATAATAACCTGATATAATAGGGTGTTTGATTAGGTGCAGATATCACAGAAAACAAGAACTCCTTTGAGGTAAGTAACCAAAGGCCAACACCATTCTTTTTCTTTATTTCCTTTTTTCCCATTTAACACTACAAAACTTCAGTTTTCAGGGCTTGTTAGAATGTTAATCACTTTTTTGTTGCTATTTTTTAAAGTCTATGTAACTCTGGCTGTCCTGGATCCCACAGAGATCCCCTGGCCTCTGCCTCTTGAGTACTGGGATTAAAGGCATGCACCATCACACCCAGTTAGAATGTTAACCATGTTCAAAATCTTGCTTAGAGGTCCTTGGCCTATGAATTCCATTCTACTAGCTACCATCATATATTAATAATATTCACACATACATACACAGACATATACTATTCATACATACACATTCGTGTGTGTGTGTGTGTGTGTGTGTGTGTGTGTGTGTGTGTGTTCTTTTGGGACAGAGTTAACATACTTTTCACTGTATATGTGGCACTAGTGTCCTGTTAATGAGTGGTTTAAACTTGCTGTGATCAACACTTGGAGGTTAAGTATGGATTAATGAGATGTACGTAAGAGCCAATGTGACAAGGGGGCTTTATTTGGGCTTGATGAGGTGTCAGATTTGTTAGACTGAATTACACTCTCAAGAATTCAATTTCTCATGCTGTGTTGGTTCAATGTGAAGCATCTCCTATTGGCTCCTATGGTGATGCAAACACCAGAAAGTAGTTTGGCAGAGGAAGTCAGTCACGGGGGACACGCCTTTGAAGCCATTTTGTCTCTGGACTCCTTTTGTTTTGCTTCTTAGCAATTATGAGGTGAACAACTTCGCTCCGCCCCATACAGAACCCCACACCAGTGGAGCAAAGTGAGCATGGATTTGAAGCCTCTGAAACTGTATGCTCAAGCAAGCATTCCTTCCTTTGGAGTTGCTTCTCTTGGGAATTGCTCATAGTATGAAAAGCTAATCAGTGTTGTTGATATGCTGGTCCACCCTAAAGTGATACAGCTCCACCTCCTTTGGGGAATTAACTTCCCTTGAAGACTTGCTCAGCCTCATTGGCTCGCGGGTGAGAAGTGCATGTTTCAAACCACGATGAAAAGCCTGCATCCTTCAACGGCGCCCTCATCATCAAGATCAAACCAGTAAAAATAGACAAGGTTCATCCAAGTTTGGTGGTTTGTGTGATTGTGTTTGGAGCTTCCTCTCTGTTCAAGACTTCCTCTCCTGGTGGCTAGCTCCATGGATTCAGGCTCCAGCATCAGGCACAGGACCAGCAATTTCTAAAGCTTACTGTGTGGATCATTTCTTCTCTCCAGTACCTCCCTCACATGTGTGTGCACCAATATACATGCATACATATATATGCACATACCCATGATCTGCTGACTCTACTTCTTTGGATAGAGCTCAACTGAAACTGAATGTTTCTTTATTATGATTAACAGCTGGATGGTTCCTGAAGATCTGTCTGTACAAAACATCATGTGCTTCACTTTGATGTTCCAGGGAGGAATCACAGAGAATTTAAATGGATCTCACAGACATTTTCCCATTTTTTTTTCTGTGATAAAACACACATAAAACTACAGCATGTTAGTAATGTTAAGTGTGTGGTTCAATGGTCTTAAATAAATTTATAATGTACAATCAATACTGACATTTATCTTCATAACATTCTTCATCTTATAAAGACAAAGCTTTATGCTACTTATAAAATAAATTCCAGCTCTTCCCTGTCCCTAGGCCCCAGCAACACCATTCTGTTTTATGTCTATGACTTTGACTCCTCTGTGTACCTCACACAGCTGGAGTATACAGGATTTTCCCTTTGTGAATGGCTGTTCTTTCTTGTATAGAGCCTTCAATGCTCACTCAGGTTGCAATATGCCAGAATCCCCTTCTAAAAGCTAGCATTCTTTCATATTTTTGTATATTTTATTGATTTGTTTATCTATCAACAGACATTGGTGTTGTTTCCTCATTTTTGATATTGTAAATAGTGTGCTATGAACCTGGCTTTATAAATATGTCCTCAAGACCCAGCTTTGAATCTCTGACATGTGTGTATAGAGTGGAGTTGCTGAATTATGAGGCAAAATTCAGTTTTCAGTTTCTGAGGAACTGCCACACTGTTTTCTGCAGAGGCCAAACCATTTTATTTATTTATTTTTCATTCCCAGCAATGAACAGATGTGCCCCACCTCCTCTGGATTATCACTGACATTTCTTATATTTCTTGTATTTGTATGGTTGTTTTGAAGTATCCATCCTCCTGGCTGCAGGGAGCATTATGCAGCTTTGATTTCCATCTCTCCAATTGTTTATGATGTTAAGCTCCTTTTTATTTGCCTTCTGGCCACGTATCTGCCCCCTTTGGAGCAATGTCTCCATAAGTCTTCTGCCACTTGGGGTTGTTTATTCTGCTGCATAGAGTTGGAGGAACTCTGAATGTTCTAGATATTAATTCCTTGCCGAAAGCGTGGCTAGAAACTTCTCTCAGACATGTGAACTATCTTTTTCTCTATTGGTACTTTCCTCTTGAAGACTATTATTTTTCTACTCATTTGTCTTTATTGAGTCTTCTTCAAGGCCTAGAGTGACCATGGTACTTGTCTGACCATTCAGGGACATCTTGGGATGGACTGCTGGTGACAAGCCCCCTCAGCTTTCATCTCGAAATCCCCAGGGTCTCCTGCACTTCATAGTTGGTGGCTTTTCTCCATGGGAATTGTTTCATGTGGCTCTTGGTGGATCATAGGTTTGTGGGAGATATTTTCAGTATCTGGTGATGGCCTTCTCCCTTTCATAGCTTCTTATGAGAAACTTGACAAGGATGTCACGGAGGACTGGCTTCGGATGAATCAGCTCTGTCTCACTGATCTTAAGGTTTGTCTTTGCCTTGGGAGAATTTGGTTATAATGTGCCTCAGTGTGGTCCTTGAAAAATCACCCTTCTTGGAACTGGTTGTGCTTCTCTGATGATGTATTTCCTTATATTGGAAATGTACTCTGCCATCCTTCAAACATCCTCACTGCCCCTTTATCCTTTTCCCATTGTGAATTTTACAGGGTGTGTGTGCTTGTCTGCTTGATGATGTCTCCTAGATCTCTTAAGTTCTGGCCACTAGTAAATATTTTTTTCTTTCTTCTCTTCAAATTTGGTTATTTTCTTTGCTCTGCTTTCAAAATTGCTGGTGCTCCCTCTTTCTCTCCCTAGGCTAGCCACAAACACCCAATCTTCCTGCCTCAGCCCCTGGATTGTTGGATTTATAGGCTATGCTAGCAAGCCTAACTTTGGTTCTTTCTGCTGCCTCCCACAGTCATCTTTAGAACCTTCCAGTGAGTCTAGTTCTTATACTTTTCAGCACCAGATTTCCCTTTGGTCTGTTTCCACTTTACACAAAATTATAATTTTTAAACTCCATTTAGTTCCTTGAATATCTTTTAAATTTTAACTTACGTTTATGTGTATGCCTGTGTAGAATATGTACAGTCAAGTGCAGGTGCTTTCAGAGGACAGGAGATGGCAGTAGATCCTTTGTGAGCTGCCCAACTTGGGCACTGGGAATTGAGTTCAGGTCCTCTCCATGTGTGGTGCACATTCTTAACCACTGAGCCATCTCTGCAGGTCCCCTATGAACATCTATACTGCAGTAGTTTCTAAAGCTTATGTATAACAGACCTGCCATCAGGTCTTTCCCAAGGACACCTCTTGTTTTATTATTGTCTTTGGATAGACCACATGTGTCTTTATATGCCACTGATTTTTGTTGAAAATTAGTCATGTGAACAGTGACATTATAATTCAGAACTAGCTCCTGAGCTGGCATAGATATTTGGAACCTTCATTCTAGACCCTATTTGGCTGTTTAAAATTTACATGACCTTGGATTACTCAGATCCTCATCAATTCAGTTTCTTCCTCCACAAAGCAAAGAACATGGCAAAATGGTGTCACTGCCACGTGTTGCCAGAGCTCCACCACCATGCTTTTCTAGCTGTGTTTAACCAGGCTGGCGCTAATTCTGGCCAATGAACTGCAAGCAGCTGTGGCCTGCTGCTCCTAATGAGGTACTCATCTGCTTTGACACAGCAATTATGGAGGCCACCTGTTGAGCATATAACAGCCTGAATCCCTGACTCAGAACTCATATTGGTATAAACTGGTCTCATAGCAAGATTAAAGTATAAAGCTAATAGGAGGGACTCCTAAAATGTAAGGGTTTATTGGTTAATGAAAGCATATCCTATGTCTTCTTCACCAACATATAACATGGCATGGTTGCTTTGAGGACCATGTGAAAATATGAAAACAGCTGTCTGGAGGCCCAGGTATCCAATGAGTGCTTGGGAAATCACCTTCATCTGGTTCTTACATATAAATAACTGGCTATTAGGGTGAAGTCATCTTTCATTATTTCCTAACCCAAGCCCTCCTTTCTTCTCCATGTATGGAAAGCTCATTCAGGAACATGTGACTCTGTGGGACCTCTAACTGTGAGCAGGTTGGCTTTGAAAACTTGTCTTTCTGTGCAGGAAGTATGGGAGTGGTTGGAAACAGCAGGTGCATCCACATAATAGATGTGTTTGCTGATAAACAGTGGCTGAACACCACCTGCTTAGGAGTCTATCGACTGTATCTCTCCAAATGAGCAACTGCTCCAGGTGCTGCTAGAGATGCACAAGTATTCTGCGATGACAAAAACCTTGAGGCCAAACCACAGCTTCTCCCCAGGAAGCATACCCAGTGCTTCGGTGTTCTTCGGTCTCTTAACAGCATGATTTTTCTATCATTGAGATGAACTGCACAGAGCACAGGTTGCAGTAAGAGTGAAATCTTCTCAGTGGTGCAGTGGGAAACTACATTTATACTCCAGTGCCTGTTACAAACTGATTACTCAGTCCCAAGTCAGCACTAGCTCCTGTGTGACTTTGAGCAAGACACTTAACATCTCTGCGTTAATGCTTACCTTAGACGTTATTGAGAAGACTTAGTGAGATAGTCAGAAACGCAATTGGTGCAATGTCTAATCTATGCAAGAGGCATCAATGAGGACCCGATGTCCATCATTCCCTCATTATCATCAGCATTCCTGTGACCAGAAATCTGTTTTGTGGCCTCATCTTCTGGTCTTTTGTGATCAGTGGACCGAGTTGAAGTGCTGACAACTGCATTTAGAGAAAAAAATTCTTCAAACATTTCTCATTTATCTTGACCAAATTCAATCCAACAGATGAACTGTTTTAAGCACTGCACTATGTTTCCCCACCGAAGTTGTTTCAACATACCCTTATGAAACTTCCAAATAATTACTAGTTGTGTAGCTAGGAAATCAGGCTCAGAGGGTTAGGTCATTCGCACAAGATTGAATAGTTCATAATTTTTGTATTTTAAAAATTAACTGTGTGTATGTGTAAATGCATGTGCCCCCAGAGACAAGACATCAGATCCCCTGAAGCTGGAATTATAGGTGGTTATGAGCCATCTAGTATGGGTGCTCGGAAATGAACTCTGGTCCCCTAGAAGAGCAGCAAGTGCTCCTTACCACTGAGCATCACTTTGGACCTTGGGGGAATGAGCTGGGGTCTTTTGATTTGCCTGTCTTTGCCCCTTGTTCCCACTGCACTGTCAGGTGACCTAGGTGGCCACCTAAAGATATGGTATTCTCCTCCCCCAACCTAAGTAATTCTAGCCAAAATACACTCCCCTGTTTTCTAAATCAAAATGCTTAATAATGTTAACATTTAGAATTATTTATCCTGCTTTACCTCATTCCGAGAGCGTTCTATTGTCTTGTCTTTCAGAGGTTTGTTCCCCCTCCTCTTTATAAGGAAATGGGCCAGAGCAAGCAGAGTCGGACAGGCACTCAGTCACGAGCAAAGGACACAGTTCAGGCCTTCAGAGAACAGCCCATGACTCTTCCTCCCGTACCCATAGCAAAGGAGGCCAACTGTAAAATGCGAATAACCACAATTAGGGGAAAATGCCTCCTGTTTCCAGCACATCCCAGGAAGGACAAAGCACTCCACTCACTTGAGTGACTTCGTTCTTTCCCAGCTTGTTGCTTTCTTTGTAGTGAGCAAAATGGAAAAGGAAATATCCAGTTCTAGAAAATAGACCCAAGGGTGTGCCAATGAAGACTTTGCCTAAAAATAAACTTAATTTGGCAAGAGCCACCTGCCATTCCTAATAAAGCAGCCGGGGAAGCACGACTCCAAAGCCCTTGGGATTTGTTCTTCCATTTTTCTTTCTCAACTCCCCTACTTGTAGCCCCATTTTAACCAACAGTATCAAGACATAATGTTCATAGAATCAAATGTAGCTGTTTTAGGCACAGCATTGGCCAATACAAAGGCTAGAATAGCCATCACCCCGATAAAGATTAAAGTTCTAACCACCTCAGATGGCTTGCTTGTGAATTCTCAGGGCCCAGGAGAAGATGTTATCCTTTGTAACCCAGCTCTGTGGAACAGTTTGTGTGTTCCAGAACTTGTAGTAGATGCAATCCTATGTTCTCCTTTGTGTCCCTCCTCCCTTCTCACCACAGTGTGTCTATGGCCAATTTTTAGTTAGTCTTTGTGTTACTAAGTCAAGATTCAGATTTCATTTTGCATATGAGTGCCTAACTCTTCTAGAAACATTCATTGGAAAGATTGTTGTAAGTACTCACAGTTTATGGGGGTCTTACTGTAGAGCCCTGGCTTGCCTTGAACTCACCATGTAGATCAGTCTGGCCTGGAACTCAAAGAAAATCATCTAACTTGCCTACTGGATACTAGGATTAAAGGCATGCACCATGACTCCTAGCCAAAATCATGTGCATATATAGGTGTCTCTGTGTGCATATGTGCTTGTAAGTATGGGTGCCCTTTGGAGGTATCAGACTCCATGGAGCTGGGGTTATAGGTGGTTGTAATCTATCTGATATGGGTGCTGAGAACCAAACTCAGGTCTTCTGGAAGAGCACTGTGATGGTTTGAATGAAGACAGCTCCTGAAGGTTCATAGACTTGAATGCTTGGTCACCAGGGAGTGGCACTAATTGAAAGAATTATATATATAATTATATATATATATTTGAAGCGTAGCCTTGTTGGAGAAAGCATGTCACTGGAGATGGGTCTTGAGACTACTAAAAGCTCAAGCCAGGCCCAGTGACTCTCTCTTCCTGCTGCTTATAGATTTATTTGTAGAACTTTCAGTTACTTCTCCAGCATCATGCTTGCCACTGTGCTACCTGCCATGATGACAATGGACTCAACCTCTAAAACTGTAAATCAGCCCCAATAAAATGCCTTCCTTTATGAGAGTTAACATTGTCATGGTATCTCCTTATGGCCATAGAACACTAAGACAGGCAGTGTGTGTTTTTAACCACTGAGTCATCTCTCGAGCCTTATTGCATTTTTTAATGTATTGCTTTAGAAAATCAATTGATCATAAATGTATGGCTATATTTCTGAATTCTCTCCTGTCATTTTTATGATCCTGAATTGCTAATGTGTCATTAAAAAAAAACAATCAGTTATGTCATTAATGTGTTCATCTGTATCTCAACTCTCTTCCATTGTTTTTATATGATTCATCAGTTTTATATATTGATCCTACATTTCCATGATTACCATATCTTTTTTTATTATTTATTTTCAGTTCAGAAAGACTCTATCTTCAAACTTTACTGTTTGGTTTTGAAAATGTTTAGGGTTATCTTGTTTCTCTGCATATCCAGCTGAATTTGAAAATTCATTTATTTATTTCTATTAAAAGTACTGTGATGTTCTAAGAGCTCCCTGCATGATGAGAGGAGGGGACAGCCCTCTCACCATTCCCAGCCTGCCTGGGGATGAGAAATTTGAGGGACAGAGGCACCTCAGAAATGGGCTACTTTTGGCATAAACCTCAGGAGCATGGGGCTGGTGATAACTCTTGGTTTCTTCAAAGGGATAATTTTATTGTGTTTCTTCAGTTCAGAAACATTCCTGGATGCAGTTTTATTAGTTAAAATTAAAAGTCGATTTTTTTTTCTTCAAAAAAAAAAATGTACTTGTGAGGATTATTTGAACTTCACCATGCCTTAGCTTTGGGAAAATTCACCTCTTAATATCAGATCTTTTCTTCTGTAAATATGGTGAAATCTCTATATGCATTTAGAATTAAATTATTTATTTAATCTATTTCATCCATCTTTTTTTGAATTTGCAGCATAATGCATTTTATACATATTTGTTAGCAATTTACTCATGTTACAATATTAAATGAAGCCATTTATAATTGAAATTGTAAGTCTTCATTTGTTATTCTTTTCTAGCATTTATAAACAGTGTAAGTCTTTCTTTGATCTTGTGTCCTGAAATATTCCTAAACTCGCAAGTAAGTTCCTATTACTTTGTGAAGATTCTTCAGGGTTTTCTATAGAGATATTTATATTGTGGAAGAATCAATTTTGTCATTTTATTTCCATTTTGCATTATTTTATTTTTCTTACCTTATTCCAATAAAGAAAATTTATATAATGATATTGAATATAAGTTTTGAGAAAAAATGAATCAAGTCATTATCAAGCTTAAGAGGAGAGAAATCATTTAGTGGTTTGTTATTAGCTATTCTGCTCTGTTGGGTGTTGAAGTTTTAATTGGGGTAGATATTTTTATGTGGCTGAAGAAATTCCTTTGTCTGTCTAACATCCTGTAGATTTTAATCATGACTGAATGTCAAAATCTATTCAAATGTGATCTAATTTCATAAGCATAAGGGAAATCATATGGATGTGGTATTTTATCTTTAGTCTATTAATATAGTGAATTATATTGATTGCCTTTAATTCTGAAACAACACTGCAAACTTTGGAAAAATCTAACTTCGTTATCATTTATTTCATCTCCACACATTACTGAATCAATTTTGCTAATATTTAGTGCATTATTTTTACTTCTACTTATGAAGGATATTGATTTTTTTTTGTTTTCTCTTGAACTGCAAAGATTTTATATAATAACGAGGTGAGTTTTTAATTGCTTTCTTTAAAAATATTGGGCAGTGGTGGCACACGCCTTTAATCCCAGCACTCGGGAGGCAGAGCCAGGCGGGTCTCCGTGAGTTTGAGGCCAACCTGGGCTACCATGTGAGCTCCAGAAAAGGCACAAAGCTACACAGAGAAAATCTGTCTCAACAAACCAAAAAAAAAAAAAAAAAAAAGAAAAATATTGGAAGAATGTTTTGTTTCTTTCTAGTGTGTTGATGTTTTAGCTCATATTTAATCTATCATCTGTCTATCTATCTGCCTATCTATCTATCTACCTACCTACCTACCTACCTATCTGCCTATTTATCTGTCTGTCTGCCTGCCTGCTTGCCTGTCTGTCTGTCTATATGCCTATCTATCTATCTATCTATCTATCTATCTATCTATCTATCTATCTATCTATCTAATCATTCATCATCCTCTCTGGCTACTTTCAGGGTTTCTTGTTCCTTTTGATTACCACTTGATTATTACACACTTAAGGACATGTTTCCTGGCATTCAACTTGCTTTTGCACTCCCCTAGTTCTCTGAAATTTTTGGACCTATCTCAATGTTTTTGTGCAATTGTAGGAATTTTGACACCATTTTGTCTGCTGTACTTCTGTTTTTAAGAACTGGCCCCACTTTCTTTCCTCTGTTTCTGCCTCTTGTGTGTGGGTGAGATGTGATCAGCCAGGTTCTTGCTTCTGCCTGCTGCCATGTCTTCCCTGCCCTGATGGACTTCATCACCTCTGGCACTGTAAGCCAAAACAACCTCTTTCTGCCTAGGTTGCTTCTGTTGGGATGTTCTATCCTATCAACCAACAGGGAGCTGATACAGGCCCCCAGCAGGTTCATGTACTGTTTCCTGGATGCTTTGCTCAGTCATCCACGTTTCTTTTTCTTCTTTTCATATCTACTATTTTTTGTGGTCTACTAGAAATTGTAACGGACCTGGAGCTACTTGGGATTCTATTTTATTCCCATGAAACTGTTTTGTAAAACTTGTTATTATGGTCTGGTACCCTTCATCACAGGTGGGCAGAAGGCAGCCACAGGCCGGCCCAACACTCCATAGCCGTGGCAAGTGGGCACCACTATGATAACCAGGTATGTGGTGGAGAAATGGGAGAGAAGGAGAAGCAGAGTAGTTCCTTCACTGTGGAGAGAAGGGGAACTGAAGACACGATGGTGGTGGGGAACATGCTGATACGGGGTGGCCTATGCTGCCACCTGGGGCCACTTGATGCTCTGGCCTGCACTGCAGCTGAGGAACATGTTAGGGTCCGCAGCCCTTTCACAGCTAGGGTCAGTGTTGATGTCTATGGCCCATGTCACTACCAAAGGCCATGTGGATGCCTGTTTTCTAGGCTACCACCTGAGGCTAAGTTAGAATCTGAGGGTCATGCTGTCACTGGGGCCATACTGATCCATATCGATCCAATTGGTTTGCATAGCCACCCAGGACTATGGTGACATAGGGGCCTAAGCTGTGGCCAGGGGCCTTGTCTGGGTTGTGGTCCAGCTGTAGCTGGTGTCCATGTTGATATCTGTGGCCAGTCTTACTATGGGGGCTATGGGAAAGCTGGCCCTAGTGGGTTGGGCATACAAGGGGATAGTCCTGCCCCTCGCCAGTCACCTCAGCTGGAGAGCTGCTCCTTCCCAAACTGGCCACAGTAGCATAGGTGCAGAGGGTTAGTCCAGACCCTCTTTAGTCCTGGGAGAACTGCTCCACCTACACCAGCCACCACAACAGAAGAGCTGGCCCCATCCCTCACCATGCACTTGGGAGAGCTGGCCTTGAGCCTTAGGGGAGAAGTTCAGTTGGAGGCCTGGACTAATCAACTCAGCTACCACCTAGGCCCACATCCAGGGCCTTGGGTTGGCCCATCCCAACATCTTCCCCATCTATGACCTGCTGAAATACGTGAAGGTACTGGTCCTTCACCATAACCACAGGATCTCCATGGATCTGGGCAACAGCAGGATATCTGAGGGGAGTCTCAGTGAGGGTCCAGTACTGATGATGTACCAGAAGCCAGAGGCCTTGAACCAGAACAACAACTCACTGCAATGAAATTTGCAAGTAAGACTGTTTGGAAAAAAAGGGTATACTGTGTGACACACTGCAGCTCCCAAAGCTACTATGATAAATGAATATGTGATGGAGAGGCTGAAAGATGGAGGAGGGAAGTGTTCATTTGTTTTTAAATTATTTTTATTTTCTTTTGAGGGGAGGCTACAAGGGTGGAGGGTGGACATGGAAGGACTGGGAAGTGATTGGGATTGGGGTACATAATGTGAGTCTTTACCTGCTGGTCCAGCAAAAACTGTTCCTTTTAACTAGACAATTTGATTATTAAATACCTACTTAGACTATGTTTTGCTGGGACAGACCTGTGGGGTACCTAAGGCTAACCCTGCAATATCTGTCTCTCTTCAGTACAATCACTATAGCAGAACATTAGTTGAACATAGTCCCAGGTTGGCCTTACTCTAGGGTGCCCCTGTGATTTGTGTTGCATGTTCTTGAAGAGCCCATGTGTTAGGCTTGGTGCACAGGGAGGGACCGTTAGGACATGGAAGTCCTTAGGTCCCTGGGGATGGACCGTTGAAGAAAACCTGTCTTCTCTGTCCCTTCACTGCTGGGTTGGGTTGATGAGGTGAGTAGCTTTGTCCCATCACACAGTTCCATGACATGCTACATCATCTATTCCAAACCCATAAGGCGAAATAAACTTCTTCTCTCTATAATTAGTTATAAGTATCTTGCTATGGCCATGAAGAGTAAGCTGAGGTGACAGTATGATTCTTAGGCGCTGATTCTTCACGTTCATGAAGGCATGGGGAGCAACATGGTATTAATGATCATAGCATCTCCATTCTGACAAGGTTGAGATACCATGTCCTTCATAATTTGACTACATTTCTCTACCTACTATTCATCTTTATAGCAACAATTTCTTTACAAGCCTCACATTATCTCTTGTTAAGCATGCACAGTTCTGCTTTTAGCCAAGGACACTGGAAAGATCTCACATAGGCTTTGGGGCATCCCATTTCCCATAGTTCCCTCTATATGTCAAAGATTGCAGAAGGTTCAGCTGTCACAGCTGAGGTTCTCTGCCCCAGCCTGGCATGAGTGATGTTCTCCAGCTTGCCTGACTTATAATTGGGAAATTATCCCTTAACAGAGAACTGTGGTGATTGTGTAGCTCACCATGGTCGTACTATTTCCACACGGAACCACCATGGGATTGTGGTCTTGCTTTGCTCGATGTCACTGAAAACAGTTGCCTCATTTACAGGTTTTAGTTTCATATTTGATTATATGATGAAGCCTCCCTCTGCTTATTGTCATTTCTGGATGCAGAATTTCCATCTGTCACCTGTTTCATTTGCAAACTGTTTAATCTTAGCTACATCTCCAAACTGATGGACTGTAATTGATTCCACAAGTTAAGATTTGAGTTTTAGAAGTAGCAGATCCTATGTGTAGTCCTGGACACACTCTGTAGAACAGGCTGGCCTTGAACTCAGAGATTCACCTGCCTCTGCCTCCCAAATGCTGGGATTAAAGGTGAGCAACACCATGCCTGCCAATCATTTTTTTTAACCATGCTGGAGTTTGATGCCCAGGGCCTTGCTCAATCACTCAGGGGCCTATTTTTAAACTAAAGTTTTACTTATTCCTAAGATTCAAAGGTGGAAGCAAGGGAATCAGAGAAGAGAAGTTATTCTCTCTCTAAGTGTAGAACTCCTGAAGCTGGAATGCTTTGCTACAGAGGCTAAGGCAATGCTGGTGACGAGGCAACAGTTTGCAAAGGTTACCACCCACTACAATCTCTTTGTATGCCAGACACTCTCAGGGAAGAAGTGATTTCAAATTGAGCCTTTAGGGGTATGTGGGAATTAAATAAACAAAGGTGTCCCGGAGACAGAAGAAATTTCAGACGAGAAAACCAAGAACACATGGCAAGTTAGTGATGTTTTTAACCTCATTATAAAAGACATTTGACTGGACTAAAGCCTTGCAGTCGCCTGTCAAGTTGGCAAGCATCATTTACATATTAATGCCCAGGGATTTTTAGATTATGTGTTAAACATGCATAACTTTTGGTAGTCAGCACTGAAATTTACCAAGAACTTTAAGAAAAATACTACAATCTGAGATGATTCTCCAGGAATTTACCCTAATGGAAAAAAATCTTCAGACATAGAAATGGTAAAATATAATAATAATAAAATAAATTCTACCACATCCATATGATGACTATGCATCACACCATGATCAAAAGGATGAGTTTAGAGAATATTTATTTGCACAGGAAATTGTGAATGATTTAATGTCAAATGACTAAAAGTAGACTGTGAATCAGCATCTCCACCAAGCATTAGTTAGGAGAGCCTGGGGCATGCTGCAGTGACAAATAGACTCGCGAATTTCAATTGCCTGGTGAAACAGAATCTTATATATTATTCATATTCCAACAGGATGCAGATCACCTGAGTGACTTGTCTTTGGCCTGTGAACCAAGGATTCAAGGATGATTCTGCCATAAGCTAAAGGGTTTAGAGAGAAAAGCTCCTTGTGCAGAAAGATTTGTTCTCAGTTCTGGAAATACTGTGTATCCCTTCTATTCCATTGTTCTAACAAAACTTGATCACATATCCTGAATCCATTTTGAGGGAAATACAGAAATATTGAGGAATGCACAAATATAAAAATAGGGAAAAGAAAGTCTCTAACACATTTTTGTTCTAATCTTTAGAAAAATCAATTCATGAGGCTGAAGAGCTGGCTCAGTGGTTCACAGCACCGGCTGCCCTTGCAAAGAACTTGGGTTCAGTTCCTACCATATAGTGGCAAACTGTAACTCTAGTTCTATGGGATCCAACACCCTCTCTGGCCTCTTCTGGCCCAAGTGGTGGTGTACAGACATACACGTGGATAACACAGGCAGAGCCACAAAATTAGTCTAAACATTTAAAAACAAAACCAACCTATACCATGCATCAATGCATCATCAGCCCACCCATGCACTATTTCTCCATTGATTCATTTACTTGGCTGTGTTTAAGATTTGAAGAAACTCATCAGTATGAACACAGGGATTATACACAGTCCCATTGGATGATCTTTTTTCCCCTGTATATTGAACTGCATGCTCACATGGATTATACATGATCTACTGGATGATCGTTTCTTTTCTAATTGAACTAAAGTTTTTGAGTTTGCTACCTTGTAGGTGTAGTTATAATGAAGTATGTTGCAATGAATTTTACAGAGAGCCAGTCAATATACTTCAGTAATCCCTTTGGTTGAGGGCAACAATCATTTGGATTAGCAGTTACCCCAGTCACAGACTGTTTGCAAAGAGATGCAGCTTTGTGACTTCCAGCTACCATCTCTGACCTGCTGTAGCTAATGGGTAAGAACCAATCAGTGATAATAGTCCCATGTTTGTTTATGTCTAATTGAATGTATTTCTATGGCTTGATAACTTTCTTACGTGCTTTCCTGCATCAACTCAACTTATCCTTTTGTATCAAAGATCCTTGAGTGAGGAGAACCCTGGTTTGTGAGCTTCCATTGTGAGCAAGTCAAAACAGATTGTCTGGCTAACAGCAAAGAAAAAATGTTAAGCCTGGGGTCACTGGCCAACAGTAGGCATATAATATCTCCTGCTATATGTAGATGTGTTCTATTGTCCATTGCGTATAGACATACTCCATTGTCCACTGTGTAGACATGTGATATTTCCCATTCTGTGCAGACATATGACAGCTCTCACTGTGTTTAGACATGTGACATCTCCCACTGTATATAAACATATGCCATTATCTACTGTGTACAGACATCTTCCCCTATATACAGATGTGTCATCATTCACTGTGTGACATCCAGAGACAGGACCAAGACTGACAATTTTCACAGAGCAGAACCTTACAGCAAACTCCCAGAACCTACAGAGGCCACAAGGTTACACAGGAACACCTGCCCTGAGTCAGAGGATCACAGACACTGAGTGTTCTCAGGTCATCAATCCAGGAAGGCTTCCTGGAAGTAAGTCTGAATGTGCTAGACTCCATCATCTGTCACATCTCAGAACATGCTTCAGCCAGCTCTGTTTCCACGGTCATCTCTTGAGCACTTCCTATACAAGAAAGAAGCAGGCAGTGCTTAGGCAGAGAGGCACTGCCTGTGAGGTGCTCAGACAGGCCATTCTGCTGTGCACACACCGGAGTACAATCAAGATGTACAATCAAGATGCAGAAAGCAGGGGGCTGGAGAAATGGCTCAGAGGTTAAGAGCACCAGCTGCTCTTCCAGAGGTCCTGAGTTCAATTCCCAGTACCCACATGGACCATTGATAGTGGGATCTGATGTCCTCTTCTGATGTAAAGGTGTACATGCAGATAGAGCACTCATATATACATAAAATAAATGAATAAATAATTTTTTAAAATGCAAACAGCAGAAGATAGACGGAGCTGCTGCTGTCAGAAGAAGCCCTATTACTATGTTGTACACTACAAAATAAGTATTAAGAGGACATGCCACAAAGATGACAAATTATAGTAAAGTAAATACATGTTTATTGTCTCTCAAGTGTGACACAGTGTGTATGATGATTGCCATACCTTTATGTGGTCAGATATACCTCAGGCTTCTTTGTCCCCATGTTAGAACACATATAGAGTGACATGTTAATATAAAGTTATAATGACTGCCGAATTACAGTGATACTGGTGGCACGAGGTGATGCAACCTTGGGAGTTCCAATTTAGTCTGATGAGATCATTGCCACATTGCCGACCAGTTATTTATGAGATGTAGGGATGAGACTTCCTGCCACCCCAGGGCCTTTGCACGTTCTTGACACTCCGGTACAGTTGAGTGTCTTTCTTTTTCCTACTCATCTCTGAAACTTCAGATTTCAGTTCAGTTTTCCCACAGAATTTCTTGTGTGGGTCCATACTGCCTAGCATGCATTCCACGCTTCTCTTTCAAGCACCCAGCAAGGTGCTTATTTGGCACTTTGATAGAAGATTGCACCCCCAATTACAATGCATGCTCCATGAAGAGAGAACACCTTATTATTCTATTCACCCTGGTATATATATGCCACGGCTCAGACATTTAATATACATTTAATGTCAAAAGAAGATAAATGAGGGATCCTGTTGAAGAGAGTGTACCATGGGGAGGGAGGGTAAGTGACTTTCTCTGTGCCTTCGATCCTTGAGAACATTCTGCTTCCTGTGATACAGACAGCAAGTAATAAGTAACAGCTCATATTAATAGATGTTCCTGGAGATGCCGAGGGAAGAGAACAAGCCAAGTGCTTCATTTTGTCAGCCAAGCTCTGCAGACTCTACCATTGCTTCATTACACTTACTCTGAAAATTGAAAAATCCTGAGTTACAGAGTGTATTCAGGGGTCTAACAGTGCCTTTGTGTTTGTCTTTAAAGTATTATAAACTTTTAGGGAGTGATGGGACAAGAAGTCATGAGCAGATAGCAAGAGTGACAGGATGAAGATGTGAATTAGGGACTGAAAATCTGCAATGGCTCCTACTGGGTCTCCTAGAACCCAGGAGAGATGTGATATGCCATAGAAATGATCAATCAGGGAAGGGTGGGATTTCCATGAAAGTGGGAGGCTGGTTTCTGTTGAAAGAATCGGTGTGTGGTGAGAAATGGGTGGAGAAGTACAGTGGTCTTCATTCCGCATGCAAGGAAGTGAAAGAGCAAAATCCTAATGAGGTCAGAAACAGGGCTCTGAGTGTAGCTTTGAGGCATGTGGTGGACAAAGGAGTGGGTGTCAGGAATGCTGAAAAGACCATGTGTATGTTAAGGGTCAGGTGACTGATAGGCATGTACTTGGCAACTGATGTGTCCCAGTTTAAAAAGAAAGTGTCAGATCAAGTGCATGAAAATCAGTTTAGGAGAGTCTGATCATCATTTTTCCCCTCTGGTCCACATACTGACGATGGGCTACAGTCACATCAGGAAACACTCTGCCCATCATGCTATGGGGAGTTCTCATCACACAGACTGCTGCATCTATAAGGGGTGGGGGTTGAGGGTGATGTTTGCACAACCCACTGAAGGAAGACCCTGTCTTCCTCTGTACTTCCCACTGACTCTGAACTGCATGAGGACCAGTGGCCAAACAAGAAGGAATGCTGATTCAAGTTGAGAACTTTACACTAGAAAGATTTTTTTTTTGAGATGCAGTGACTCATAATCAACTCCCTACCATCTAATTAAGGTCATGAACTTTGCAATTGAGGTGATCGGGATTTCAGCCCTGAATCTGCCATCCCTTGGCTGTGTGAATTCGGGGAAACACGATTACCTCTCTGAACCACAACTCCACATCTATATTGCTCTATCTCACCTGAAGAAGATTCTATGAAATCTCTAAGGTGTATGAAATACACAGTGGCTAAAGTAAACATCGAGTTGCTGGTGCTGGACTTGGTGTTCTAAGTATGTCGACTGTGTGTGACTTCAGAGTCATGGGGAAAAAAGCAGAGGGTCTGCTGTTCAAAGCAGGGAACCAGCCCAAACCTGATCTGGGCCATGTCTGCTGATCTTCTCAGTGTGTGCACCCAGATGGCTTAAGAATTCCAGTTTTCTATATTAGATCTTGAGATTCATGTATCTGTCTCAGAATGTGCATAAAATGATGCTTGTTGAAGCATACTTAATAACTTTATAAGAAAAAGTGTATGTCCATTAAATAGAAGACAATAAACAATTATATAATAATTGAAATATTATATTGTAATAAACAATATAGTCATAGTATGGAATATAAATTATAGTTTAAGGGAAGGAGATGCATAATAAACAAATAAATTACAGAGAGGTATAAATAATATGATATAATTTATGCAATATAGGGTGTAATTCTATAATCATGAGAGGAAGATCTGGAAATGTTTACAAAGCTGACATACATATCACCGGAGAGAAGAGGAGCCAGCAGAAACCAAGACTTCCTTATTAGATGTGATAGTGTAGCCTGCAACTCCAACATTTAGGAAGTAGAGGCAGCAGCACATAAATTTAAGGCCTACATGTATTATTCCCAGACTTAACACAACTATGATAACAAAATTTTAGACTCCTGGTCAAAAGGAACTATAGAAGGACATTGACTTGCTAGGCAAATTATTTTTGTGTAATGTATGCGTGCATGTGTGGAGGACATATGCATGCCAGGGTACCTGTGTGGACATCATTGGACAACCTTCAGGTGTCAAGCCTCACCTTCCTACTTTGTTTGAGTTAGTGTCTCTGTACCTCTGCATTAGCCAGGCTGGCTGGCCCGCAGGCCTCTGGAGAGTCTCTTGCCTCCAGCTCTCCACAGGTATACTAGGCTTACAGATGTCTCCATTTACTGCATCTGACTTTTTGTGAGTTCTGCGAATTTGAACTCATATACTCTTCCCAGCCCCATCTCTACCTTTTAAATCTTTTATAAGAATATAGTTATAAATAGTATGTGTAGTCAAAATTCAGGAAATTAATAGAGAAGGCTGAGCCAAAAGGATAGGATAAATTCCTCCTGATAACTAAGTTCAAATCTAACTCTGATTTCTTCCCTGGGTGTGAAAGTATTCTCCCAGCTCTGGAGCACCCAGCCCTTCATTTCTAATGTCCCTCACAAATACTTATGAGAATCTCTTGCCCTATTAACCTGTGATTAGATTTTCTGGAAGCTTCCTGGAACAGAGGCAACTACTTGACCTCCCCACACCTGGATCCATAGTTAACAGTCTGTAAAAGAAGGTTCCAGAATATGCAGACATGCTAGATAGAGTGTGGGGAGTTCATAGAGGACAGCTACTCTCTGAAGAGTCACTAAAAAAAGAAATAGATGAAGAGTTGAGGGATGCAGCTGTGAGCTGTCATGAATAAGCAGATGTTCTGGGTAGGCAGCTGTGGTGGGCTAGTGCTCTGACAGTAGAGGAGAAAGACAAGGATTGGGACAAGCTATAGACATGTTTGATCATTGCCAAGGATTCTGGGACAGATAATGCGGGACAGCTTTGGAACTTTGCTTCAAAATCCAAAACTGCTTCTGGGAGGCTGACTGCTGCCTGGACCCTAAGGAGATGCTGGATCTCAGTAGTCTTCAGTGGCTTCCAGTCATTGCTGGGTTCCTTGCCCAACAGTGTCTTCTTATGGGGAAAGAGAACTGCTAAATCCAGGGCTTCCCAGCCAGATTATCTGTAGTTTGGATCAGAACTCTGCTAACATTAGATAAATTGTCTGGGTATCTATTCTAGTAAGAACACTATCTACAACTTTAAAAAAATTAAAAATAGGGTTCATTTTTACCTTTTGAGTGGTGGAAATAGAATCCTGGGGTTTGTGCCTGCTATGCAGGCATGGTGCCTCAGAATTCCATCCCTGTCCCCATAGTTCATGCTTCTTTTATGTGTCCACTGAGCACCCTTGGGAAACTCTGTGGGCTGAAAGGAGGAAGCCTGATGACTTGGATGCTGGCCCTTAGACAAGCATCGTATGTACTCACATTTCAGTGGACATAGCAAGAACATTGACTCACCAACCAAAGGGCAGAAAGGCCAAGCATTTTATCCCAGCACGAGGGCGAGCATTAGCATGTGCAGTAGGAGTCTGAGAAAACTCATCATCCCCATGTCAGAATGGGGGTGACTATGGCTTACCCAATTCCATCTGTGGCTGAAGTGTGAAATGTCCTCCACAGGTCATGTGTTTACATGTTTGGTTTTCAGATGGTGGTACTGTTTTGGGAGATCATGAAAGCCCCTGAACAGGGAACTTAGCTGGCACACACATGCGCTGGCTCCATTCATTCCACGTGAGCTCTTTTTGCTTCTTGTCTGCTAGACCATAGTTTTCAGTGCAATGGGCAGGCCACTCTTGACAGCATGCCTTCCCTGTCTTAATGAACTACATCCCCTAAACAAACCTTTCCTCCTTTAAGTGGCTTCTTATGGGTTATTTGGTGACAGCAATTAGAGAAGCAACGAATACACCTAACAAGTGGTGGTGAGACACTCAGATCTGAAAGGATGCTTAGCATGATGCACAACCCCTAATAAACTGGCAGTGATCGCCGGCTTTATTAGAGCTAAAGATTTGTGCATCCCTATTACCTACAATCAACTTGGCTCAACTTCCCACCTTTCCTAAACCTTTATGGTGGGGAAACTCTCTAAATAGCTCAAGTGGGCTAACTTTTTCCTGATCAACCATCCATCTTCAAGATGTCACGAAATTATTCCCAGGGCTTTATGATATTCTAAGGATTCCTAGGTGAGACTAGGAACGCAGCTAAGGTTTTTGATGGATCGCATGTTGAGCTAAGGGAAGACTGCCATGGAACCTGGAGAGCAAAAGTTGGATAGACAGGGAGCTTACTGAAGCTTAGTCATTGCCGGGGGTGAGGGGATGGGGGGGTGAGAGGGGTGAGAGAGCAAGAGGGATGAGAGGGGGTGAAGGACTTGGGGGCTGCGGGGAAGCTCATGATGCAGAAATAGAAGCAGGAGCTGCATGCAGGCGAGCGAGCAGATGGAAGTTATTTTTAAAAGGAGGCTGCACAAAGCCGTAGGCAGAGAAAGCTCTAGACAGAGAGAGCCAGGGCTACAGGTTAGAGCAGAGTTTGGAAATCCTAAAGAGAAAACTGTATTATCCTGACAGGGGTGAAATTTTTCTAAGGTTACTTCTTAGGTCTTGTGTCCCCAGTGTCAAGAATAAAGTCCTAATTTTGAGAGTTAACACGTGGTTTTCAGGTGATAGACATCTAATCCCAAACTGCTTTAAACAGAAGGGAAAGCTGATTAGTGCATGTAGTTGGGAAGTCACAGATGGACAGGATTTCAGGCGGGACTGCATCTGGGTGCTGAAGTGGTATCATCAATGGCATTTATGTTTTGTTCTATTTTGTCAGTGATGGTCTCAATCTTGTACAGATGTTTCCTCCTGGGTGTCCCAATGGTAGCTAACACCTCCTCACATCCCAACATAGAAGCTAAACATTTATGGGCATATTTACTCACTAATTGACCTGGGTATATCTCTACTTCCCCAAGACATTGGCTTGAATCTTCCTCTATATAGGAGATCACCAAGAACCAATATGCCAGACCCACACAACTGGAACAGCCAATGCATGAGTAGAACTTATATTATTGATAATAAGATGCATAGAAATTATCCCCACAGACTGAGGAATTGTCTTCCCTGGGTGGATCTAAAGTGATATTTCCTGAACTGTGAAGAACCTGGATTGAAAGAATAAGCACCATATGTCTAGAACTCAGTTTCTCTGCATCCAGCACACCTGTACAAGTTCCTGTGAGACCTGTTTCACTTCTCTGCCCTCTCCTCTCCAAGGGGCTTTGAACTCCCTAGTAACCAATAGTGTCTTTCTTCCACCTTGCTCTACTGATGCACTGACCTGGATTGAACCCACTGTGGCTCTGCTGTTCTTTGGGGCCAGTCTTGGATCTCATTGGTTCCTGCTTGGTAGATGGCTACTTAATGTCAATGTGACGAAAGGTTGAATGAATGGCTTACGGAGATCCAACTGGAGGAAGTATTTGGGATTTACAAAACCTAAAACATCACTGTAAAGGTGTGGAAACTGTCAGAAGCACAGGGCAAGTAACTCTCAGAAATGCGCAGGATACGTACAAGCACATGAAGACAGAGATGTCCTAATTCTCAGTCCAGAGCCTTGTGCAGAGCAGCTCTGTCCTTCCAGAGACCCTTGTATCCTGGGATTTCCTTCATTCTCCTTGGAGAGTCTCATTATTCTCCTTTTAATAGTCAGGAAGTTAAAAACATGATACTGGAAGTGTTTGCCAGCTCTGCACACTTCAGGGCAGATCCTACTCTGTCTTGATGCTCTTCCTCTGGTGGGAAAACTTTGAGACGTCCATGGAGTCCAGCTCACCTCCTCTAATACCCATGCTTTCCTGTCTCCTTCTGCCAGGCAACAGCTGGTAACCTGAAATAGAATTGCTGAAGTACCAACCAGGTTGGTGATATCCAGAGCCTGGAGCCTGATTCTGGCAGCTAGAGAGAGCTGGAAGACTCCAGAAGTTCACATGCCAGCCTTTGGCTCTGTGGTAGGGAGAAGGCAGCTCTCTGCGGCATACAGATCCTGGCACACAGCTTCTGTTGCTGCCAACCCAGGCTTGTGGGAGACAGGGGAGAAAGAAAGGGACAGTTCTGTAAAGCAGATGGATTCATGTTGGAATTTTCCATGAAATATCTTTATTTCCTTCTGTAACTAAGGGAGGATGCAGCCATTTTCTGTGCTAACACCTCACAGGGTACCAGCTGTATCTGTGTCATGCATAATCCCACTTGACCACAGTCACCTTCTAAGAAGAGCCCTGTCATGATGATCCCCACATTATCAATGACAGAATAAATGAGTCACATCATGGTCGATTAGATGGCCTTCTTGTGGGTTTCAAAACTGGTGGAGCATTATGTAACTGAAGTGGTCTCACTGAAGAGCATGGTAAAATCAAAAGTTTTGCTTTTGGAATCTCCCTAGCTATATGAGCCTGTGGAAGTCTTGCTTTCCTCATCTGCAAATGAAGCCAAAATGATAAGGTTGATTACCAAGTAAGACTGAACGAGTAAATATCTATTATACAATATAATTCTGTGCAGAGGCGGCACACTAAAGAAGACACAGAGTCTCTACTCATAAGCAAATTATTTAAGCTCCATGAACCTCAGACTTGGAACTGGAGGTGGAAAATTTTTGCTAGATGATTTTATCTGTTCAATAACCAGTAATAATTGCTACTTATTAAGAATTGTTGTGAGTATTGACTGAAAAGCCATCTGAAAACATTAAGCACAGACTAGTGTGTCACAGTCACCCAGGATAGCTGTTTTCTACTCTTCCCTTTTGACAATATCTTACTGGCTACAACTTCATTTACTCATATGAAGCTTTGATCCTTACTCTCGTCAGTCAGATCTAGACTGGAAGGGGTTAGAGTGAGGCAGATTTGGGAGAGCACCTCTTTGTGGGTTCTAGGAGAGTATTAACATGGTTAAAATTGTTCTTAGTGTCAATGAGGAATTCCTTATAGTGGTTGACTCTCCTCCTCACTCTAAGCAAAGGAACTCTCAGTTCCACACTCAACTGAACCACTATGCCAGAAGCAGCCATTGCAAACACTCTGTGGATGACATGAGACAACCAAAGATTGTGGCTGATTTCCCTGACTCTGGAAGGAACAGTTTTTAGCAGGCTTTTCATTATCACAAGTCTCTAAGAAATCTAAATGACTCTAGAATTATTTCTACTTTGGCCAGAGGGGGAACACTCCCCGCCACCCCTGTAAAAAGGGACTACAGAGCCTGGAGCTGGGAGATGAGGCTGTGACTAGTCCCCAGCACAAATCTCAATGATTATCATTGGAGCTCCGAAGTGAAGATGTGCTTGGTCTGTTGCTTAGTTGTTTGTTGTTGTTTTGGTTTGGTTTTGTCATCGATTTGACACAAACTTCTCATCTGAGAAGGAAGAAAATGTGAGAAAATGTTTCTATCAAATTGACCTGTAGGCAAGTTTGTAGGAAAGTTATTGATTAATGATTGATGATATGGGAGGGCTCAATCAACTGAGGACAGTGCCATCCCTGAGCAGGTGCTCCTGGCTAAGCAAGCCATAGGGAGCAAGCCAGTAAGAAGCATTCCTCCATGTCATCTGCTTCTCTGGGTTCCTGCCTTGAGTTACTGTGCTGACTGCTCTTCATGATAGACTGTATACCATAGATGTAATAAGTTCCTTCCTATCCAAGTTGCTGTTTTATTTTTTCAGGCACGTGTTTGTCACAGCGTGAGAAAGCAAACTAAAACAGTTGGCCCGAATAATGGCTGTGACAACAGAAATGAACCTAGCACAGTGAGCCTACGAAGCATAAAGATGTGGCAGGAGGAGGGGGCATTTTGACCAACCACAGCCATTTGTTTAGACCAACCACCTCAGAGACAGTAGAGAGAAGTGATGCCAGCAGTGTCTAGTTGGCAGCTGAAGAAGCAGATAGGAGGAAGCAGAGAAAGAGATGACAAGAGAGAAATGACTACAGGAGAGTAAAGGGCTATAAAGAGCAGGAGGACAAACCTGCAGGCCTTGGTCTCTGGAAGAATGCCAGAGAGCTGTCAAGTGTTGAGGCCAAGAATTTCAGCCCCAGGCTGAAAGCTGTAGGACTGGTCACTGCCAAGGACTAGGGTTCTGATACCCATGGTCTGTGCAGGGACTGTAATTTGTATGTCACTAAAGGTCTGCTGCCCAAGGACTGCCTGAGTACTGTGGCAATAAAGGGCTCTGCTTGCTGCTGCTTACTCTTGTCTACAGCTCCCATAACTCTGAGGGAAAGGAAGGCACCAGAGACAGCCTTCTGAAGGGCTTCCCCTTAACTACCTGTCATTTCAACCCAGGTGGAGCCTGAGGAACTCATAAGTGACTGGTGAGGAGACAAGAACACTTTGGAAGAACCCAGAGAGATGAGGGTAGGTTCAGACTAGGGAAAGGAGAACACACGAAATAAGCACATTTCCATTGTGAAGAACTGGGGCCTGGAGAGATACTCAGTAGTTAAGAGCGCATGCAGAGGATCTGAGTTTAGGTCTCAGCACCTACATGGAGGCCCACCATCACATCTAACTCCAGTTCAAGGGGATATGTTGCCTTCTTCTGGTCTCCCTGGGTACCAGTCATGCACGTGGTACACATTCACTTATACACATGAAATAAAAATAATTTTGTTCCAAGTTAGATACTGCTTACAACAAAGAAAAGTTGAACTGAGAGATGTAGAGATAGTATGTCTAGTTTTTGTCACTCTTAGACAATCAGGGCCCACATTAAAGGTGGACTTAGAGAGTTGTGACAGAGGTCATTAGGATGGCTAGCATGGCTGGGATCCAATTTCACTATGTACCAGCAGGTGACAGTGTTGTCTGTTTTGACAAGCACACTGGTGCCATGATGTTGGTTCTAAAAGATGAGTTAACTGTAAATTCTCTGGAGTCAATACAACTTCATACTCTCCCGCTTAAGAGTGCTACATGTGATGATAGGCAGTGTTCCAGGCTTTGTGTGACTGCTCAAACCATGGTTACTATGATTGTGGGCTAGGAAAAATGTCTCTGAATTCTAAACCCTCACTTGGAGAGTGAGCTCACTGACTCTGCCCAAGAGAGAAGAGAACAGGAAAAGATGGGAGAAGGACAAAATACAGAGAGTTGACAGTGGCCAATTTTATTTTAGTATTTATAAGAACATTAAGCCAAGACTCATGAGTATGAAAGTACAAATATGACATAGAATCACAGGTTAAATAACTTGGTGTTTGCCACAAGTGTCTGAAATGAAGGTGAGGGGACAGCTTGGCAATTGTGAGATCTGATGCTATCTCCAGTTAGATAGCTGTCTGTGGTGATCACATTAAAGGATCCTCAGCTGGTGTCCATCAAACAATTGATCAACTACTTACTAGGGAAGAAATTCCCATACATATGGTGTCAGTAGTCTGGGTGGTTGTAGGGTTGTAGTGGGAAAACTAGCAATTTGTTGATGAAGATAATAGAAAGTGTTCACAATGTAAATACTGACAGAAAAATGCAAAAGGTTGTCAGATCAGATTCAATAAGCAGGTCTCAAATATATTATGCCTCTAAGAAGTGTACTTCAAATGTAGAGGCTGAAAAGAAAAATACTATGTAAAGTTTTATCAAAGAAAGATGACATGGTTATATTAATGTGAAAATATTGCCAGGAACCAGGAAGTTCATCTCCTAATGATCATAGAATCGATTCGTAAAAAGGACATGGCCAAGCCAGACTTAAGGTACAAAAAGCAAGAAGAACTTCAAGTGCTGCTGAATTAACAGCATAGCCTTGGATTTCAATATTCTTCTCTCGATGATTGGCAGAGCAGATAAAGAGAATTAGCTGCATTATAGATTGTGAGCTCTATCAACAAACTTTACCTAATTAGCATTTATAGTATACTCGGACAAACAATAGAAACATATACAACTTTTTTCAAGGGAACATACCTCATTTACCATGATGGATCATTTTGAGGGTAAGAAAAAAACCTCTTAGCCATGTGTGGAGATTCATGTCTATGTTTCTAGCAGTTGAAAACTAACACAGGAGGTGTTGAGTTGAGCCCAGCTTGGGGTATAGAGTAGGATTCTATCTCAAAAATGAATAAATACATACATGATCAGGGGAGATAGAGGGTAGATATGATCAGGGTACATTGTACACCATGTATGAAATTTAAAAAGTATAGTTTACAAAGGAAAATAAAAGAATGATAAATGCTTGGTGTCCTGGTTGGTTTTTTGTTTTTGTCTTTGTTTGTTTGGTTTTGTTGTTGTTGTTTAACTTGACAGGAGCTAGGGTCATCTGGGAGGAGGAGCCTCTGTGGTGGTATTGTGTTCCCCCAAATATTGTGCACCCTAATAAACTTATCTGGAGTCAGAGAACAGAACAGCCACTAGACAGACATAGAGACCAGAAAATGGTGGCACTCACACCTTTAATCTTAGCATCCCAGGGGAAGAGATCCACCCGGATCTCTGTGAGTTCAAGGCCACACTGGAAACAGCCAGGCATGGTAACAAGAGCCTTTAATCCCAGGGAGTGATGGCAGAAAGCAGAAAGGCATACAAGGCTTTGAAGACCAGAAACTATCCCAGAAGCTTTTGGCTGGCTAAGCTTCAGGCTTTTGAGAAGCAGTTCAGCTGAGATTCATTCTGGATGAGGACTCAGAGGCTTCCAGTCTGGGGAAATAGGATCAGCTGAGGAATTGGCAAGGTGAGGTGGCTGTGGCTTGTTCTGCTTCTCTGTTCTTCCAGAATTCACCCCAATACCCAGTCTCAGGTTTGATTTTATTAATAAGACCTTCTAACAATTCGTGCTACAAGCCTCATTTGAGAAAAATGTCTCCATCAGATTGACCTGTGGGACATTTTTTTATTAATAATTGATTGATGTGGGAGGTCCCAGTCTACTGTGGGCAGGGCTAGCCCTGGGAAGGTGGTCCTAAGTTGTATTTTTTAAAAAAAGCACACTAAAAAAGCAATAAGAGCAAGCCAATGAGGAGCATTCCTCTGTGGCTTCTGCTTCACTTCCTGCCTTGAGCCCCTGCCTGACATTCCTTCATGAGGACTGTGAGCTGCAAGGTGAAGTAAACTCTTTTCTCTCCCAAGGTTCTTGTAATCACAATGTTTATCAGAGAATAGAAAGCAAACATCATGATAGGTGATATTTTCCAGATGAGAACACTGTATAATGTGTGCTTGTGAGGAAGCATCCTATGGTGCACTATCAATAGGTCTGGTTTTGTGATTTTTTTTTTCTACTTTAGTTAAGAAAGAATAATGCTAAATTTAGTTTTAGAAAGTATAAGAAACCATCAGTTAAAATAATTAACGTGCAAATGAGCAAATGAGCAAATGAATGAATAACTAAACAGGCTCTCTACCACAGTGTGAATTACTCTAGAAATGTAGGGCTTCAAGCTTTCACTCCTATAGAAGTTGAAAGCCAAACAGAACTTTTAAATGACACATATTTCAAGGGAGAAGCTAAATGGTGAATTATAAAGCACTTTAACATGAAGAAAAATAAAGATTCAAAATACATAAATGTTTGAGACACCACTGAAACAGAACTTAGGAAATACTTCACATTTTATGTCGTTCATGCTGGCATTTGAATGCTGATGTCTTCTGAGATCCCACCAGATCCTCTCTAAATGCACCTTTGTAACTGAAAGTTTTCCCGGTCCTGTTCAGTGTTTGTGGCCCCACAGCCCACAGATGCTCAGACCCAAGTAAACACACAGAGCCTTATATTATTTACAAATGATATGGCCTAATTGCTCAGGCTTCTCACTAGCTAGTTCATAAGTTTTCCTGTGCTCACCCAGCACCAAGGTCCCACAGCCATTTATAAAATTCATATGTCCTGCCTGGTCTGCAGTCAAGACAAATCTCTCTCACCCGCCAGTCCTACAGCCACTCAGACCCAAATAAACACACAGAGGCTTATATTATTTACAAATGATATGGCCTAATTGCTCGGGCTTCTCACTAGCTAGTTCTTACATCTTAAATTAACCCATTTCTATAAATCTATACTTTGCCAATGGCTTGTGGCTTACCAGTACTTTTACATCTTGTTTCTCCTGGTGGCAGCTAGCAACGCCTCTTTTCTCTGTCTGTCTCCTTCCTCCCTTCCTCCTCTCTAGTTAGAATGTCTGTCTAAACTTATTCTGCCTCACCAATGGCCAAACAGCTTTATTTATCAGTCAACATATTCACAGCATATAGGTTGACATCACCCATCATTTCCCCTTTTCTTTCTATTCAAAAGGAATATTTAACTTCAGCATAGTAAAATTACATAAAACAGTTATCAAGCAAAAATTACAGTTATAATATCTAGTCTAGTTGTATTTGGCAAAATTAAAGAAGATATCCTATCATATATTTGTGAGTCTAAGGTTTCATATTTATCTTATCTCTTATCATAACTAAGGAAATCCATAATTGTAACTATCTAGTCTTCAACTGCATTAAAGACCTCAAAAGGATATAATATTATCTAAATAAGCAGGAAGAGCATTGTAAGCAACTTCCAAAAGTCTAGAATGACAGAGACAGTTGTCTGCCTGGACAGTCATCCAAAGTTCCTCTACAAAGTTGGGGCATCTGTTTTCAGCCCATAGGCTTAGAGTCTCTCAGTCATTTTTCTCTGTGTCCTGTAGAATGTCTGGCAGTTTCTTCTGTGAAGCAGGAACCTGAAGGACCATTTTGCCTTGAAAAGTTCAGTGATCACCTTCCTATGGGTCCTCATGTCCAGTTGATATAAAATTTTGTCAAGCAGTCCAAGCAAGAACAGTTTCTTGCTCAAATGGTTGTTTTTGCTAAGACAAAGATAAGCTCCACATGGAGTGTCTTCAATGCCCATCTTTCTCTCTGAAGTAAACCAGTGCTGCCAGATGTGTCTCATTGTCCAAGAAAGTCTAAGTTTTTAAAACATTTTAAATGCCATATCCTGTAGTTCTTTTATATCTATGTATACCTAGAAAACTTAACATGACTATAAGTTTGATTATCATGGATGACTAATTATTAATCTATATTTCTTAATTATATATTACAATTTTAAATAAACATAGTACCTTAAACAAGAGTAGAAATATACATAGTATAACAAATTTAACTTTAAATTTGTATTAATAAAGTAAAATCCATAGCAATGTAAAATGTTTTAAACAAGTTGTTACTCTTTATCCTTTAATGTCTATAAGCTATGTTTTCTGTGGCTTTACCTGTGTGCCATTACATGCTACTCCTTGGACATCAGGCTGACATCTCCTGACTCAGCCTTCGTCTTCCCAGAATTCTCCTTATCTGCTTATCCTGCCTATAATTCCTGCCTGGATACTGTTCAATCAGCATTTTATTTATCAACCAATCAGAGAGACACATATTCACAGCATACAGAACATTCCACAGCAGACCTTAACAGAAGCACTTGCTCAAGTTTACTCAGTCACAGCAATGACTTCACTGTGGGTTCAGGTTTCTGTGTCAGTTACTTTTACATTACTGTGTACAATACCTGCAGAAACACAGACACATCTTGCTTGTGATTCCATTCATTATATGGTGGAGACAGTGTGACAGGGAATCCATTCATTACAGGGGAGAAGATGTGGTAGGGCATCTATTCATTACAGTGGAGAGGGTGTGGCAGGGCATCCATTCATTACAATGAAGAGAGTATGGCAGAGCATGGTAGTTCACATCATTCCATTTAGGAAACAAAAGGAAAGAATCTGACTAAGGACCAGATATAATTGTCAGGGTCACAACTTCAGTGCCCTCCTTCCACTAGTAAAGACCCACCCCCTAAAGTTTCTGTCAGGTCTCAAAATAGAGTACTCATATGGTGACCAAATATCTAAGACATACTCCCTTGGGGGAACATTCACATCAAGGCATAACACCTCATGAAGATAGTCATAAACACATTGACTAAAATGACAACAAATCTAACCCACCACATGTAATGAAGATGGCATGTGCATGCTCTGACAGTAGTGTGTTCTGGCCAGGATTTTGATTTTTATTGAATTTTTCAAGACCTAAGTTGAGCTTAACTGCAATTCCTAATATTAACTAACTACAAGGGTAAAAAGTTACAGTATTATCAACAAATATAGGAGTAATATCTAACAAAATCCCATACCTAATTCCTAATAAAAAACCTCTCAATTGGGCTGGAGGTACAAACAGGAGGACTCGAGATTGAGTGAGGGTCCTGTCCAAGTGAGGCCCACTGACCTATCTGTGTAATCTCAGTATTGGGTAGCTGGAGACAGGAATCACCAGGTAGGACAGACTGACTAAGTTTCAGGTCAGGCCAGTGAGAGATTCTGTCTCAAAAACAAAGGTGCACATCTGAGGTACAACACCCAAGGCTGTCCTCTGGTTTGCACATGCACAGTTATACACACAGGCATGTGTGCTCACCCCATCCCATCAACGTAGGCGACAGATCTACAACTTAACAAAAGCTGAAGTTTCCCAACAATTTTAAGTTGGTTTCTGTTCTTGTTTTGTTGTTGTTGTATTGTTGCTGTTCCCCTCTTTGAATCTAGGTCCCCGGCATGTCATTGGTCAGGGGCTTTCTCCTCTGAAATGCTGTTTATCCACCCAAGCGCCTCTGTTTACAGAGGCTGGTGGTGGTGGATGGAGATTGTAAATTATGGGCTGATTTTCAAGCATGAAGGTGATAAATGAACAGATTTTCCCCCAGATTGCTGAGCAAACAGCAGTAGAGCAAACTAATGTAAAGATATAATCGTGATTAATCTCTTGATTAAAATAATTAATCTTGGTTAATTCTGCATTTAATCATTTCTTTTTATCAATGTCTAACATGCAGCTTTATAGAAATATTCATTTAGACTAATGGATATTTCATTCCTCTAATTAGTCTGTTTATTCTGAGCTCCTAAATGCCTTAAATTCCAGCTCTTGCATTTATAGGAAATCTCAGTCGTATCATCTGGGCAGGTTGTTCCTTTTATACTCAAGAAGTCCTTGCCATGTTTGGTTGAGGAAAAGACAGAGTTAAAATCTCTCTCAGGGTCTGAAGGAGACTCCCTTGATGTCCCTTATTAAGCATTTGCTTAAGGGTTTCAAGTTTTACACTGTCTGCTAACTATTTGTGGTGCTAAAAACTACAGTGTGTGTTTTATCAGAATTCACAATTCATTCTTTTGCATCTAATGTCTGGGGAGACCTCTAACACAGGCTTAGCTTTCCCGAGTCATTTGAAGAGAAGACAGAAGTTCAGGGAGGTAATGTGGCTTCTTGGAATTGTGTGGTGGAGAACAAAGGCAGCATTGCATTTGTCTTGGTTTCTCAGAATCTCTTGCCCTCTGCTAATTGGAATAAGCTTTATAAAAAACAAAAGTAGTTTTGCAGAAGACCCAAGTCTGCAAATTCTTAATAAGTATACTGAGAGAGGCTGAACACCCATTGCAGCTCACCTGTCTTGAAGAAGCAGGAGATATTCACACGTTTACTCTTGGCTTATTTATCAACTCTATGCTAAACATTGCCCTAGAAGTCAGGAGCCCATCATGGATGGTAGGTTTAAAACCATAACTTCTGGTCCTTGTAAGAATGCTTGGGCTTAGATTTAGTGCCAGCATCCCCAAAGTAAATTCACCCTAGATAGAATGTCTGGGATGCATCTGGTAAGAAGGGCTTGTGAAGGGAAGATGGAAAGAAGGGAATGGGTGGGTCAGGTTGGGATGGGCCAGGCGCAGGTGCTCCTCTGGGTTATACTGGTAACACCAGTCACCCCCTCCTGCTCCTGCTGGGTCTGTTTCACTCTGGCACTTTCCTTCCATTGGGCTTATCTGGTTTATTTATTTCTCATCTTAATCTTTTCTTTCTCTTCCCACTGTAACATCAGCCCCAGGGGAACATAAATTGTATTTTGTTTCTTGTATTCTCAGAACACCAAGCAGTGTTTGGCCTATATTAAAGGCACTGGGTAAATCTTCATTGCATGAATGGCAGGTGAAATGTAGGGTCTCAATGACAGTAACTAACAGCAAGGAGCGTTTTTCACTGCACCCACTCTGTAGTAGCAATTTACAGTGATCTTTCTTCACCATCACAGCATCTCTGATCACTGCCCCACTTTACAGATAAGAAAACTGACTTACAGAGAAGATGCAAAATTACTTGCTCAAGTCACTACCTGTCTGCTGCCAGGACCACTATGACCTCTAGTGCACTTGGTCAGTCTACCCTTCATTTTTACTAGGTGTTAAATAATCCCCAAGATATCCTCTTGCCCAGACAATATTTAACCATGGATGTTGGAAGTGTCCCAGATTTTGGTGTATTTATTCTTTTTATAAATTATATCAGGTTCACAGTAGATTCATTGCATGATAAGTCTCATGCTTATTTATTTTGATTTGATTTCCTTTGTGAGAAAGGAGAGTAATTGAGTGTAGCTGGGAAGGCAGACCTTGCCCATCACTCTGCTCCACTGTATCTCTGCAGGAGCTCCCTGCTAGCAGATAGGGCTGTCCTAACAGGAGCAGCTCTATAACCTTGGAGAAATCCTTCAGTGGAAGAGAAATCAGCTCAAAGTCAGAACACCCTTGCAACTGGATAACACTATGATATATCTTTCATTATGTGAAAGAAAGAATATATTACTGACTTAATCCGACATAGGCATTGTTAATAAGCCGTCTGAGCTGCAGAGAAAGCATGTGGCTTATGCAAGGTCACACAACAATATCAATGGAAGTCTAACACAAGCCGGTGGCAGGAAGGCCTACTGCTAACAGCATAATGAATTCTCTTAAAAAATGAACCGAAACACTCTTTCCAGTGTTCCACTCACACTTCAGATTGGATCAGAGCACCTCCTAAAACTCTTCCTTCCCTGAAACAACCTTTGCTCAGATCTCTCCTTTGTATTTTAGATGAGGGGTTTGGTTCCTGTCTATGACATAACAAGACATGCCTTTTTAATATAACTATAAAAGAGATATTTCACAGTCTGCTCATTGTCCTCATATCTCAGCTTCATTCTTTGCCACATTATAGCATTAGCTGGGGGTTCCTTTTCCTTAAAATGATTCAGTATATTCCTCTAGCCCCACACAACATTCACCTGTTGTTCTGTCAGTCTGAAGTGTCTGCTAGCTAAGTCACTAACTCAGAATTGGAAACTCTTGGACTATGTGTAGAAAGTTATCCGAGTCAAACCTTGGCTTCTGAAGAGAGGGGCGCTGAGGCCAGGATAGGCAAAGAGACAGTTCACAAAGCTGGGGAACTGCTCTGCTGGAGTTTGAACCCACGTCTTTCTGCTTCATTTCCTTTTGCCTGTGTCCATCTACCTGAAATGAGACCTGCCATGCATATCAAAGCCTTCTCTGGTTTACTCTGTATTTTTGGTTGATATTAATAAAGACCAGAAATTTGTTTATCATAGTTCTTTAGGCTAAGACCCCCAGAACAAGGCAATGGTCTCCCTAGCCTCTGTATCTGGGTTGGCTCTTTCTTGCTCCATCTAGCAGAAGGAAGGGACTTTGTGAACTCATATCATGGAAGACAGAAATCACAGATGTTTCATAAAGCTTCTTTTATATGGGCCTATGTATTATTCATGGCCTCATCACCTCTTGAAGTCCCACCCCTTGGTCTTGTATTATAATGCTGCCAGCACCTGAATTTTGGGACGCACTCTATTAGTACCTTCTGTGGTGATCTGAGTGAGAATGGCCCTCATGAGCTTGTCTGTTTGACTACTTGGTCCTCAGTTTGTGAATGTATTTTGGAAGGATTAGGAGGCGTGGCCTTGTTAGAGGAGGTATGTCATGATGGTGGGCTGTGACACTTCAAAGCCTCTCACTATTTCAGGTACACTCTCCGCCTCCTGTTTGTGAATTGTGATGTGAGCTTTCAGCCACTGCGCTAAATTGTGCCTGCCTGCCTGCTTTATGCTCTCCACCATGATAGTGATGGACTCCTATCCCTCAGTTAAACCCTCCCTTGTCTTGGCCATAGTGTTTATTAGAGCAATAAAAAAGAAACTAAACAAAAGTTGGGACCAGGGAGCAGGCTATTGTTGTGATAGGCCTGACCATTCTGTTTTTTGTTTTTGTCTTTCTTTTGTAGAGGGATGTGGAAGGCTTTGGGACTTTGGACTAGAAAGGTGGTTGAAGGCTGTTAGTGGAGTTTAATGGGCCAACCCAGTAGGAGCTTCCGAGACAGTCATGCTGAAAGTTATTCAGATTGTGGAGGCCCAGATCAAGAGGTTTCAGAGGGAAACAATATTACTAAGAGGCTAAAGACCATTCTTATGGTATTTTGAAGAGTAATTGACTAATTTCTTGGGCAGAGGAATTTTCAAGATAGTCTAATACTGACTTTGTTGCAAAGTTACTAGTGATTAGTCCTAAGATCTATAGTAAAAATGGGTAAAGAGTGCAAAAAGGAGTACAAAATATACAGTTTGAAGAGAGAAACAGCCCCAGGAAATTTAATGTTAGAGCCAAGATGTGTGCAGAAAGAGATGAAAGGATTAGCGAGGCTGGCCCTCATTAGAATAAAGGGAGGGGCGTGCTCAGGACCAGACTCCACTGGCCTGAGCTTTGAACTTGTGAAAGGAAAAGGCCTAAGGAATTTTCTACTCTTAAAGAGTAGCAACAAATGAAAGCTGTTTGCAAGTGTAATTCAAGGGGGGGAGAGGGTACACCCCAAGTTGTTCGCCAAACTTAGCAATGTTGGCCATTTAGTTCTGGCCCCAGAGTCACTAGGGATACAGGAATAAAGAGGTTATGTAATTTTTACCCAGGGTTAAGAAAACTGCTAAGGGCAGGCACGTAGCAGGGGAGTTCATGCATGAAGCCCCCAAGAAGCTATTGAGTGAAGCTGTGAAAGTGAAGCCTGGATTGTGTTGGAGACCCCAAGATGCTGGGGGTGCCAGAGCTGTGGGAGAGCTGCCAAGGGGAGACAAGGAGTACAGCCATTCCAAGAGAATGTAGGATGTTGAGGGCAGCAGCAGCTGGAAGGGCATCTAAGCCATGACCTCAGACATAGAACTGCAGGCTCTGGAGTTGGCCCTGTGAGTTTCAATATTGCTTTGTTCCTCTGTTCCTTCACTATGCCCTGATTCCTCCCTTTTGGAATGGCAATGCACATTCTGTGCCATTGTATGTTGGAAGTATATAATTAACTTTTGGACTTGAGAAATTAGACTAAATGTATTTTGCATCGTGGTTTGGCCGTGAGCCTGTGAGGGCCAGGGCATGGAATGTGGGGCTTTGAATGAGAACATATAGGTTCATATGTTTAGATACTAGATCCCCTACTGTTTGGGAAGAGTTTGTTTGGCTTACACTTCCATAGCACTGTTCATCACTGAAGGAAGTCAGGACAGGAACTCAAACAGGGCAGGAACCTGGAGTTGATGCAGAAGCCATGAAGGGGTGTTGCTTACTGGCTTGCTCCCCGTGGTTTGTTCAGCCTGCTTTCTTAGAGCACCCAGGACCACCAGCCCAGGGATGGCACCACCCACCATGGGCTGGGTCCTACCCCATCAATCACTAATTAAGAAAATGCCCTCCATGATTGCTTACAGCCTCATCTTATGGAAACGTTTTCTTAATTGAGGTTCCTTCTTCTCATATAACTTGACCTTGTATCAAGTTGTTATAAAATTATCTGGCACATGAAGGATTAGGATGTTTGAACTTTTTGGAAGAGGTGTGTCATGGGGGTGAGCTTTAAGACTTCAAGAGCCCCCTTGGTCTCCAGTGTGCTCTCTGCTTCGCTTCCTGTTTGTGGATCCTATTGTGAGCTCCCAGATGCTGCTCCAGAGCTATACCTGCCTGCCTGCTGCCAGGCTTCCTAATGTGATGGTGGTAGACTCCTATTCCTCAGAAAGTATGCAGCCTAAATAAATCCTTTCTTTTATACTGCCTTGGCCATGGTGTTTCATCATAGCAATGGAAAAGTAACTAACACACCCTATAAAATGACCTTGTGACCAACAAGCTTCATGTGTGCCCAGCTCTACTGACTAGAACCTGGTACTAAAGGACTCAAATGCCAGACAAAGCCACATTTGCTTCATTGCTGCCACACAGAGAATATGGTGCTTGCATAGTCTTTGAAGAAAACTGATCAGAGATAGCCACAGTAGTCTTCAGGGTACCTGCAATTATCCTCAATTATACCTGCCACTGCCAGAAGACATCAGGCTCCAGCTTCTGCATCCCTTCAGTGTGAATCCACACCAGGGACTCTCCAGGGAGCTTCAGCATTGGACCAAGGATGTATCATCACTTCCCCTTGTTCTGACACTTCTGTCATCTTGGTCTGAGCAGCTACTGGATTCTCTGCCTCTGTAGCAAGTAAACCGCCATTGTGGTACTACTAAACTTCTTGTGTAAGACAATGTAATGAATATGATATTTATTTATATAATATATAATACAACCTGTGTATATATAAGGGGTGTGTGTGTGTGTGTGTGTGTGTGTGTGTGTGTGTGTTCTACTCTTCTAAAGAACTCTGACTAAAACACTCAGCATTTTATTTTCTTCTTCCCTGTTTGAACTCTTTTGAAATTAATGATCCCATGTGGTCCTGGGGAAAGAAGAGACCCAGTACAGAATTTGACTTAAAGGAAGCAGTTATCTCTCTTGGAAGGTGGTTCGCTCTCTAAGTCTAGACTTTGTGGGGAAAGCTGCTCCCCTGTCTCACCATTAGAGTGGGTACTATAGGCTCAGTCAGGCAAGGGCCCGAGTGGCTACCTGACTTTACTATGAGCAACGGCCGCAGCTTTTCTCTGAGTTGAACTTTGGGACTTTTGTAGCTACATTCAGCCTAGTGCATTAAAATTCTGTGGTAATTTTTAAAGCAAAATTCTGACAAAATGCCAAGTGCCCTCAAGTGACTATCAGAATCATTTGGAATGAAACAGTAGTAGCTGTATTTTAGCTTCCCTCAGAGATGTTTCTAAGGTGATGTTTCCTATGGTGATGATGGGACACATGGTAAATACACTGTGTTTAGAGGATTAATATGAACTAATATACTGAGGAGTCCCTTCTTGTCCTTTAATAATATTGTTATTGTTTGTATATATGACATATGTGAATAAGCACAGGCATGTGTGTGTGTGTGTGTGTGTGTGTGTGTGTGTGTGTGTAGGTTAGAGGACAACTTGAGGGAGCTGTCTCTCTCCTTGCACAATGGAATCCAGGGATCAAACTCAGACCATAGGGTTTGCATGGCAAACATCTTTACCCACCAATCTATTTTGCCAGCCCTTGTCCATCTTTTGATTATAAACTCTTGGGTCAATATTTGAGCTCTGGGAAACCAAATATCTTATCATGATTTTAAGATTTAGAGGGGACTGGGCTACCCCCAACAGGGTCCCTGAAGGAGAACGTCACGTCGGGTCGGTAGCAGCAGGAAGACTCTATCAGTGATGGATGATGCAGCTAATGTACTGGCTTCTCTCTCCTGTCTCACGTCGCACTAGGATCTCCTGCCTAAAACAGGAGCATCACAACCTTGCAGAACTGTGCCTTTAAAAAAGAAAGGACCTGGACTCTTTTTTAATGACCCATAGAAACAACGGAGATTGGCTCAGTTTCTGCTGGGTTAGGAAAAAGATCTGTGGTGCTCTTCTCTTTAAGAAGAAATGAAAGGCATGCATGCTGGAGGCAGGATGCTGGTGCACATGACTTGCCTTACTTGCTGCACACACACCTGGAACTGTGCCACTTGAGCAGACACAAGGCCTTTGGGTCTGCTGACTTTCTCAGGACTGTCACCTTTTAATTAAACCTGCAACCCTTCCCATTCAAAGGGTGAATTGCCGCTTTGAGATCCCTGAGGAAAGTAGATGTTGAGTCTTCTTGGTGTCTGGATTCAGAGCCAATTGTGCTGCATGCTGGGTTGGGAGAGTGGGTCTCTGGAGCTATAGGGCAAAGGGGACGTGGATTAGAGGATGTGTGCCATTTGCAATTCTGAAATTGGATTCTTCCTGGTTGGGGACTCATCACCCTGTGGAGACAGATCAATGTTCAGAGCACAAGGCAAACTCATGCTGGGTCTCCTCACTAGCCCCACCCTTTGACTTTTGATAGTCAGTTGTTCAATCAATAAATAATTACTGGGTCCCCTGCTGTACTTTGAGCTCTGGGCTAGAGATTTATTTATTGGTACTAAGTACAAACTGTGCAGGGGACACTGGATAGGTCTTCATTCATTTGCAAATACTTTCTAAACTCCCATGATAGTAACTATAATTATTGCCCAAAATAATGCTACATTTTTGTCAGGTGTTTTTCTAAATGGTTTAAACACATTTGGGGATATGATTCTTTCAATGGCCATAGGAGGCCAATGTTGTTATTATCCAGATGAGAAAACTAAATCCTGTGGAGATCAGAGCTAGGGACAGACCAGAGGTTGAGCTCAGGGATCATGCAGCAGGAAAAGCAGCCTTCTTGACCATTCAGGAAGCTGATGCATCCCTGGCCATGCCGAACTCACATCAAGACCTGCTAATAATACAGCACTGTAGGTGCTCTGAAGACAGGGCGTAGACTTCACATCACTTCAGTCCACAGCTTGTATCTACTGCCCAGTAGCTTACACTTTGCAAAAGTTGTTTACACTCTTTCTGCCTCATTTTTCTCCAACAATAAGAAAGCCAACAGTTTAGATGTATAAAATTATTGAAAGGACCGACTGCAAGACAGCACAGCCATGTGCATGCCACTTGATTCATGTGGTCGTTGTCATGAATCTGTAACTCTCTGCAATAACAGTCACTACCCTGCCCTGCACATTCATAGTTTAATCGAAGAGAAACTTTCCATGCTAAAGATGTTCTAATTCTAATTTGTATATAAGAAACTAATATGACAAAGTGACAACCAATTTTAAAATACAGCAATAACAGTGATACCTGCTGATTGTCACAATGTTTTGAGAGAAAAGCATATTATTATCTCAATATGATAGTTGAGAAAATAAAGGTTCAGAAATGAGGATAATTGTTATAATAATAGTAATGACACTGATCATGGTAACAATACGTAGGTTCTGGTTTATTCTATGACAGGCTCTTACCTGGTAATTTAAAACCATGACACAATATTAGCCTATTTTACAAAGAAGAAAATGAAACAGAGAGATCATATACCTTGAGATGGGTCACAGAACTAACAAACGCAAAAGTCAGGGTTTGTGCCACATCTTTCCTTTTGTACCAAGAGATTTCTCCAACATTCTTGTTTGCAGTGCTGATGCTCTTACGGTCACTCTTTACCCAGAGGTGCTCCAGGAGAGTTCAGGTTAGCTTTTTTGTAGCCAGGTCTGCCCCCAAACAACAAGCCAGCTTCTAGAGATGGGCAAAATATCACATGATACATGTGTGCCTTGATTTCTAGAGTTATGAAAGCAGTGAGTACTATTTGTGGGGCATGTTGAGTGTAATAAAATAGTGATCAAGCAACAGCATTATGAGAAGGGACACAGGATTAAAGCCTAACCAAAGTCAAGGGTGGACCACCCAACGTGGGGAGATAAAAGTAGCAAGAACAAGGGCAGGTCCGGCATTAAACAAGAAGAACAGCTGGAGACAGCAGAACCAAGAGGCAACACCCAAATTAGGCGTGTCTAATCGTAAGGGGATGCAGCTGCAAGGCTTGAGGCAAGCCTGGAAGCTCACTGTGGGCCTATCAAAAAGATTGAGAAGCAGCGAAGCACACAGACTCCTGTGTTTATGCTCAGAACTTCTGGGCTTATGGCTTTAATTCTCAGAATTCCAAGGCAGTTTCAGTTGATTTTATTATTGATTGATGTAGTTAGGCTGGGGTTTGAATTCAGAATCTTTGCATATGCTAGGTAAGCCTTCTGCCATATAACTATACGTCTCCCGCCTCCAGGACTGTCTGCAGCATGCAGGTGTGAAGGGAAAGTAGGAAGAGAGGAGGGAAGGAAGTTTCCTTTGGAGTTCATCATTTTCACAGGGGGAAGAAATGCTAAACAGGGATTTTCACCTACATTCCTCCAGCAGGAACTCAGACACTGGTCTCTAGCTGCCAATGAGTGTGGGTGATTAAACCAGATAGCTAGTCCATTGCTGGGGTTCAGCATGCATGAAAGAATGGAAGACTAGATATTGAGTATGTGACTGGGCCTAACTATACACAGCTCTCATTCTGAGAACCTTTATTTTGGGGGGAGAGAGAGAGAGAGAGAGAGAGAGAGAGAGAAGAGAAGAGAAGAGAAGAGAAGAGAAGAGAGTCTGTGTGTGCACACGCACATGTGAGCATGCACATGCATGTACATATGTGTGTATGTTACTGAGGATTGAACCTGGTCCATATGTATACTTGATAAGCACATCTCTGCTGACATACACACTCAGCCTCATACCTTGGAAAGAATTTTGAAAGATAATTCTAGATCTGTACCCCCCTTTCCTGGCTGTGTGAGCATGATCAGGCTGTATTCTCATCTTTAAGAAATCAACTGGGATAAGAACATGAGACTCATATCTGAGACTTTGCGCGTGCATGTGTGTGTGTGTGTGTGGTGTGTGTGTGTGTGTGTGTGTGTGTGTGTGTGTGTGGTGTGTGTGTGTGTGTGTGTGTGTGTGTGTGTGTGGTGTGTATTAAGGCAGGCCTCCACATTCATGTAAAATCAAATACGTAATTTTAACATCCTTTGTCACATTCTACTATTCAGACAACGCCTGTGACTGCCTGTGTTACTCACTGACACTAAGGGTAGAAGAGTGTATCAAGGAAGCCATCTCCTGAATTTTCCCCAGTCTTAGTTTATTTATTTGTCACATGAAATGATGATATTCACATTAAAGCCAGGTGTGATCCCAACAGTTGAGGAAAGAGGATTGTTGTGACTCTTGGGATAGCCTGGCCTACCTAGTGAAACCCTGCCTTAGAACAAAACTTCACATCATAAGATGACTGAAATGTAAAATGGTCACTAAGCTTTTGAGAAACATCTAGAAGCTTGCTATCGGATAGACTACACATAGCGTCCAACTCTGGGTTATGGGTGGGCCTGTGATCTACAAACTAACTGAAGGTATGATCTTACAGCAACATGAGCTCATGTATTTGAAAAAATAAAAGCAAGTAAGAAAACGAAGCTAAGTAAGTGATACATGATTCCCCCTGGAGTGAGTAGGGCTTTTTCTGGATTTTCTGCAGAGCTGTAACATGACAGATAGCAGTCTATTATGAAAAAATAGGGAAACAAAAGTTTCTTTTTTTAATTTCCTTACTGCAGATGTCTGTTTCCCTCACCTGCCGCCTTTTCTCCCTAGAATCAATCACAGGTTATTTTGGTATCTCTGTGCTTTTATGCTGAAATCACCACCCCAGATATAGATACAAATATTGTCTTCTTTGTCAGAGGCACATCCCACACTTACACGGCTACTTAGCTACTGCCAAGCTCTCTGGTGCCTGTGCAGTGCAAGCATCCACTTTCTGTCAAGGAGTGCGTCAGCTCCTAACTCAGTTCCCCGGAATGGGGACAGGGGTGGGGTGGGAACTGCTATCCTCGGTTCTGAAATCTTCCTGCCATTGTCTACAGCACCAACACTTTGGAAAAGGACAAAATATTGAAGAAAGTGACATCATCCTGATCCTCTTTAATGGTCCTCAGGATTCCCAACAAGCCCTTCTGAGCTCCAGTGTTCAGTATGAGGTAACTGAGAAGGCCACTTGTCAGTCCATTGAGCTCAGGGGAGGCTCAAATCTGTCCTAAACCAAGCTCTTCCTAGTGGGAGAGAAACAATGCAATCAGAAACCAGATGCCAGAGGAACCTTTCCCCACACAGATGCAGACACAAGGCTCTTCCTGACCCTCATGCGTGTACCGATTGCAGAGCTGTAGCCATTATTCCATGTTTGTCCACATCTCCCCCTGAGCATCACCTCTTTGCTTCCTTCATGAATTCAACAGACACTGGCCTTGGCTGTAGATGTGCAGGATAGAGATAGCAGATATGATCTGTCTTTCCTTTAGAGACTCAAACTGCAGCATTGCAGCTCAGGAGACAAATACATACATCAATGGATGAGCTTTTACAACCACACTAAAATGTGTATCACATGCATATAAATACATATGCACACGTGAATGTTTGTGTGTTTACATGAATAGTACATGTGTTTCCCATGTGGGTATGGATATAAAGTGTGAATTAATATAAATTTTGATCAAGAAAAAGTAGAATAAGGAACCAGCCTAACTGAAGTTCTGCAGAAGGAAAGTGAATACAGAACAGATAACAGAAGAAGGAAGTGATAAATATCAGCTCCCTCCAGTTACAGAAATGAGGCTATAAGTGTTATGACGTTGCCCTCACTAGCCAGGGTACTAAACTAGCCAGTAAGATGAGTCTCCTGTGTGTATCTCCAAGACTGGTGTTTGGAAACTGGTGAGTGAACCAACAGACCGAATGATGAATCTGGCAACACACCTTCCTTCTTCCGCGGACACCAGACATTTGAAGCAGAACTATTCAAGACATATAGAGCGTACCCAAAGTCACTGACATATGGACAAGAAGCAAATGTAGTTTCTAATGCCTAGGAAACTGGTCACTGCCTTTTTCTCATCCTCTCCCTCATCCTGACAACATTAATGCCTATCATGCAGAATGTACAGGAATGTGTAAGAGAAAAGACCAAGGCTAAGGCCACAGTGAGGGCAGCAGGTTCAGGAGGAGGGACATCTGTACTGCATTATTAAGGGTGATCAGATTCAGGTACATTCAGGAGGAGAGCCAGGAAAAAAAACAGAGGGAAGAATGATGGGACATACAGAATTGTAAGATGAATCCATTCAAACCCTGAGGCTTTCAGTTGGCATTAGTGATCAGAGTTCATAACAAATGTTTCTCATAAAAATGGCATTTCCAGTGTACACACACACACACATGTCCCATGCACACACATCCATATGATTAAATATGTGAACATGTGAACATGCCAGTACTTGGTAATGTTGGTATTCAAATAGCTAAGCTTCTTATGCATCAATCCACATTATTTTCAAATTTCTCCTACTCAGTATACAGTGGTACTATATATTTTCCAATTAGAAAATGTTGAGTTTTATGCTTCATCATTCTGACATATATATATATGCTTTCTCACACAGTCTGTTTATCTTCTTACTCTTTTGTGACTTTCTTTTTATTTATTTTTTGTGTCTTTCACATCATGCCTCCCAATCCCACTCCCCACCCCACCCCCCAAAATAAATAAAATAAGTTTAAAAGAAAGAAAAGGAAGGGAAAAAAATCTCATCATGGAAGCTACAGTATGATACAGTGAGTCACACAGTAAATCCCTTTATTCATACATTTTTACATGCAGGTGTTTGTCACAAAAAAATCAATGGTCTGGTTTGAGGTCCCCAGTCTCTGCTGCAGGATCAATGCTAGGCACTCACTGGAACTCTTCTTGGATATCCTGTTGCTGTCCTGTGTTGTGGAGATCCTGTAGCTCTGGGTCCGAAGGACCGATCTGCCCCACCCACACCCACACCCATACTCCAGCAGGTCACAGATGGGGTGGATGTTGGGGTGGGCCAACACATAACCCTGGTTCTGGGCCTGGGTAGTTGCAGGATTGGTCAGCCCTATAGCTCCCCCTCTCCTCCGCCACCAGGGTGAGCTCTCCAGCATTGCCCTGGCTAGTTCATCCCTTGCAGTCACAATTTTCTTTAACTCTGATCACGGTCTAAAAACAGCTTTGAAGTCTTTGCTAAACCTAACTAAAACCAGAGCCCACTCAGATTAACTTTTAATTGATAATTTTTCTGTGTACAGGAGGACTTTTGTTCCGATTTCTTGTGTGGCTGGTCTGGTCTTTTTTTTAAAGAAGAAAAAATTTAATAACTCTAGATTCTCTTTTCTTCTTTCTGCAACTGTTATCAGTGCTACTATTGTTGTTGTGTTTGGTAATTAATTTGCTCAAACTCGGACTGGAGATTCCTTCACATACACAGCGGTTGATAGCTTGGATCCACTGGAATTCTCTTTAAAAAATATGCAAGACCCAGAACAAATTTCAGCTTATGTTATATATGAACAAAAATTACACTAGGCTAAGTATGATGTTATGCTATTTAGTGAATTTGAAATAAAAGAGGAATAAATTTACCCCAAATTCATCATTAAAATCAATTGTAAATCACTCAAATGAATTAAGTTTATTCATTTATTTTTACTAGCATACATGTATTTCATTACATGGAGTTTTCAAATGAAATTTGTTTTTGTTTCTTCTCCTCCCCTTCTCTTCTCACTCTCTGACTCCTACTTGTACCCTCTCATCTATCCCCCGAACCTCCTTTACTTTCAAGTCTCAGGTCCCATCGCCTTCTCCTCACCAAGAGAACACAAATATCAGCCAGAGATTTTTCAGAGAAACTGCTCTGAGCAAACAATATCTTACTGGGAATGGGGTTAGGCAAAGGTCGTCCACATGCAAATGTCACAGGAAACTACCCTTCTCTCCTTTGAGGTGGACCTCCCCAGCTCCTGTGTGAGTCTCCATAATCAGGCACAATTTCAGTGGAGCCAGCCCACACTTAGAGCCAGAGTCTGCCATGTCAGACCTATTTCTAAAATCCCACCTCTTTAAACTGGCTACCAATTCTCACTTCTCAGCCTTCGACTCTTCACTCTGTCCTTGGCAAGCCACACAGCTGCATTTCCCAGCATCTCCAGGCAAAAACTCATTGATAAGGAGCTATATCCTGAAGGTAGAATATTCTTTTTCCTAAATAATCTCCACGTTCACTTTTATATTTAATGTAAAAATGGCCCTTGACTTACAGTGGCTCAATTTATTATTTTTCATTACCATATTATAAAAGCAAAACACATTGAATATTAACTGTATTTTAAATTTTGATTTGACTCTTTCCTGGATGAATAATATTCCATAGAGAATCTTCTTGCCATGTTGGCCAGTGACACAGGCACAGCTCCCAGGCACCTCCATCATGAGGAGAAATAGGCACAGCTCTGCAGAGGTCTGAGTTGCTGAGCTGGTCAGAGGGTAGCTACATTGCATGCACTTTCAATTTACACTGAGTTGATGAGGATGTAACCCAGGAAGGGCACAACTATACTTGACAACTCTTTCTACACCAACACTATCACATCTCTGTTTACACAAACTTCTATTTCTCCCAGTCAGGGACCTGTTTTTCCTTATTCTCAGCCTGTTTGGTAATTTTTTTAATTGGTCACAGAACCCTATACCCTTGCTGAAAGTCTAGAACTTTGGGTTATTTTGTTTTACTTCAAGTCATGCTAGCAGGCAATTCAGTTGCTGCTGGAATTGTTTTATCCCTTCAAGGTCTGTTTTAACATCTTGCTAACACACAGTGAGGGCTAACTCTCCTGTGAGCATAGGTCATTGTGGTCACTTAATTCTTTCTTCTCCTAAGATGCCACTGTGCCAAGGAGACTGTGAGTGTCTCTCCACCATCTCAAACATCTCTCTCTCTGGTATTACATCTGAGAGTTGGTTAGTTTTCTAGCCCATACTCGACCCATTTTTGTGAAACTGTGTATCCTAGCATTCAGCCAAGATGGTTGCCCATGAAGAACCACAGAACTCTGGGCTTATTCTGCTTTCTCATGTAAGTTCAACATTGCAGACATCCTGAAAGCTAACTAGTCCCTTCCTCAAGTCCTCAGGTTAGTGTACCCCTGAGGGTGGGTGGGAGAGAAAGAAACAGAGACAAAGTCAGAGACAGAGAGAAGGGGGGGTGTTGAATGAATGAGAATGTCCCCAACAGGCTCAGATAGTTGACTCCTTGGTCCCCAGTTGACAGTGCTGTTTGTGGAGGTTTAGGAGCTATGGCCTTGCTGGAGGAAGTTTATCCCTAGTGTAAGCATTGAGAGTAAAAAGCCATGCTCAGTTCCAATTTGCTCCTTCTGCTTTGGGCTTGTACTTGAAGATGACAACACCCACTCTGCCTGCTGCTGCCATGCCTCCCTGTGGGGATACACTCATCTTTCTGGAACTACAAGCCAAAGTAAACTCTTCCTTCTACAAGTTACCTTGGTCATGGTGTTTTACCACAGCAACAGAAAAACAACTAATGACACATACATATACATGCATACATGTAAGTGTATGCACACACACTATAGTACACCCTGAGCATAAAGCATATTGCCATTTATGGTGCATATCTAGTATTAAGCAATAATAGTGTTTAGAATTAGCCATTAGGGAAGATAATCCGTAACCCAATACTTTCTTGAAAGAAAGAAAAAGAAATCTGGCTACTGTTGTCTGTGATTAGGTTTTTTGTTTGTTTGTTTGTTTGTTTGTGTGTGTGTGTGTGTGTGTGTGTTCGCCCAAACACATGTGTGAGTAAGTGTTTACGACAAAATCCATTTGCTGATTTGCAGAGGATAGCCTAGAGAAGGCAGGCTTTGACCGGCATTTTGTTTTTTAAGTGTGTGACAGTTGTTTTAAAACTTGCTAAGAAATGAATAAGCTACAGAGGCGACCCTTGCTTTGAGGTGTTTCCAGTAAACACACGATCAGAGTCAGTGTGAGGAGTGTGTGGGCCACAGCCTGGGTGCCCAGGAAAATTCCTTCTTTAAAGGATAAGGGCACCTAAAGGATTGGAGACAAGAAGAAAGATGTACCGAAGAAGATGACTTTGTCTGAAATGTACGACTGTAGGGTACTCACAGGAAATTCAGATGGAATAGGTAGAAAATTAGAAATTTGGATATGGAGCCCAGGAAAGCAGCAGAGAATATAAATCTTCAATTTTACAGCTAACTGAGCTCAATGATATTTGAAGAGAAAAGGATGGAAATGCTCCCCAGTGGGTGTGAGATGTGAGCATCTTGAAGGACTGGAGGCAGCTCTGGGCCCGTAATACGTAACTAGAAGAGGAACAGGACAATCACTCATGACAGTAGCAAGGGAATAAGCTGATTTGAGGAACAGAGGTGAACGAGTATGAGTGTGTCAAGGGAAGTAAAAAGCCTATTTGCTTTTGAGTCTCCTTCCAGCTTGGTCATTATGACTAGTTCTGACCCATGGACTGAAGTGTAAGTTAGAGATGTGAACGGTGACTCATTGACTTGGTGCTCATTCACCCAGGGTGAGCAACTCACTCCTGCTCTGCTGCTGGGATTGTACAGAAGGCCTCAGGTTGTAGACCTGAAGTAGTCTAGCTGGGCATGGTGGTACCTGACTGTAATCCCAGCCCTTGGATCCAAGAGGATCAGGAATTCAAGACTGCTCTTGGTAAAACCAGTCTGTGTTGCATGAAACGGTCTCAACACAAATCTAAATAGGCACAGGCAACAGAAACATTTAGTGGAGGCTGGATGCCCCCAGAGAATCAGGAACTTCATAGAATCTGAAAAGGGATAAGTCAGTCCTTGAGACATGGAGACTTTTCTCTACCAGGATGCAAACTTACCACCTCAGCTCTTGCAACTGCCCCCCTCTCCTCCAATCATGCTCCTTTTCTCCCATCTTTTCTTTCCCACTTGTAATGATGCTCTCCTGCCCCTTTCCTCCCACTGGAATCTTTGAATGGGAGTCACAGTCCACATTTAAGGAGTGGGCAGTTACATACTTTATACATACTTTGTACATAATTTATCTGAAATTCCTTCATAGGAGAGATTTGTGTTTTATCTTTGACTTGTTAATTTATTTAGTCATGTATTTATATCAGTACACACTATGAATGTTTATTTTATATTTTTATTATAATCTAATATTATTTTATTTATTTTCTGTCTCTAAACTGCTCACTTTCACTCATTACAGAGTTTTCAGTTAGTTCTTGGGCTCATCTGAGTATTTTCATAGATCTTACTTTATTTTTTGCAATTCAGTGCTTTCTGATGTTATAAGATGTCCCAGGCTTGTTTTGTATCAATACCGAATCAACTAGAACTGTTTACCGATGTTTCCAACTTTACAGCCACAGGAGTTAGTCCAGGTCTCCTTCCTTTTTTGATCTGTAATTTGCACTCCCAAAGTGAAAAAGCCACCGTTTGCACACACCGTCATCCAGCTCCTTAACTGTTCGGTTCCCACATTGACATGTGCCTGTGTGCTGCACAGAACTAGACATCCACTTGCCTGTGCAAAACGACTTCACAAGGGAATGCAGACCTCTGCCTGTCCTATCAGCACCCCATCATCTCCAAATACACTCCGGGTGACATATTTCCTTTCCCTTCAGATAACAAAAGGCTAATTTTTAAGTGTAAATTTGCTTTTCGTGATATGTATTTAAGGCATATGAGATGATGTCTGGCTGGACACATGCATCATGAAAGGACTTATGACTCAAGTAAACCATCAACCCTACAATGTATAGTTATCCTAAAATCTAACCTCTCTGCCAATTTCCAGGGTGCAGTACAATATTAGCTACATTCCTCATGATGTGGTTCCATCACGATGCTCCTTCCTCCTGTAGGTCAGGTTTGTGCCCCCCTTACCTGTCTCCCCAGTAGTCACCTGGTAACTGCTATGCAACTTCTGCATGGGGGTTACTCTCCTTTTCCCTTTTATAGATTTTATTTTTGAGATTAAAACATTACAATACTTCTTCTTTCCCTTTCCTCCCTCTTATTTGCCCCATATATTCCTCCATGCTCTCCTTAGAATTCACAGCCTCCTTTCCCATTAATTGTTATTGTATTCATAGACAATTGTATTTGTATATGTACATATAGTCCTAAATAGAACCTTCTCAGTCTGTGTATCGTTCCTTGTCTGTATGTTTCCAGGGCTGACCTTTGGGCACTGGGTAACCAATTGCAGTGCTTTGCTATGGGAAACACGACCTCTCCCACTTTCAGCTTTCCTTAGGTACCTGTAGGTTTTTGTGTAGAGTTGAGGCCTTATGGAGTTTTGCTCCATTCATTTTCGAATCACCCTTGTTCAGCTCATGTGTGAAGCCATGCTGATGATACTTTATGGGTGTAGATTCTGATATTAGAAAGAGACACAGTCACAGCAAACTCCCAGATCCTCTGGCTCTTACAATCTTCTGCCCCCTCTTCTGAAATGTTCCCTGAGTCTTAGGTGCAATAGGGTTTTATAACTGTACAACTCTGTGTTTTGATTGGCTGTGGTTTTCTGTAGTGTTTTCTATCTGTTACAAAGAGAACTTTCCTCCATGAGGGGTGAAGACTACATTTATCTGTGGGATTAAGGGCAAAGCCTCTCCACCACATGTTGCTGGGAAACTGAATGTCCACAGGTAGAGAATGAGTTAGAACCACATCTATTACCTTGTACAAATACCAACTCAAAATGGATCAAAGACCTAATACTGGAACTACGAGAAGAAAACATGTGCAGTGCCTTACATGATGTAGGTGTAGGAAAGGACAATTTCTGAACAGGGCTTCATTTGCCCAAGAATTAAGGCCAGCAAATGACAAGTGGGATCACACACACACACACACACACACACACACACACACACACACACACACACACACGCTTCTGTGTACCTAAAGAAACAATCGGCCAAGTGAAAGGGAAGTCCACAGAGTGGGAGAGATTCTTTGCCAGTTATACATCTGACAGAGGATTAATATCCAGAATATACAAACAACAACAACAACAACAACAAAAACAGCCAAAAAAAGCAAATGACCCATTTGAAAAATGGGCCCAGGAACCTAAATAGAGAGTTCTCAAGAGAAGAGAGAGACATAGACAGACAGAGACAAAGAGACAGAGACAGAAATGGAGAGAGGGAGAGAGAGAAATGTGGTAGGTATGACCAGAATGTACTCTGTATCTATTTGAAATTGTCAAAGAACATTAAAAAAAACTAAGCCTGTTATTAGTACATTTTAAGAAAATCACATTAAACATTAAACACGCTAATTTATTCAGAATTAATAATTCATAACAACAATCTTATAATACAAGAAAAATATATTCTTTCCCACTGTTCAGGCCATATGTTGTTTACCTTATTACCTTTTGAAAACTATCTTCATGGGCCTTGAAGATAAGGTCCTGTGCTTAACTCCTGAACTGAATCTGTTCAGTTCCCAGACCACGACTGCAGGTAACTCCAACTCTAGGGGATCTGACACCCTTTTCTGGACTTTACAGGCATCTGCATCTGCACACCCATACCATGGAAGCTCCACTCCCATACACATAACAAAAAATAAGAATTAAATCTTAAATATTTCTCTTTATGTATACCATGTACTTTTGATTTATAAAGACATTTTAGAAAAGCTGAAGTGTTTCTTACACAAAACCTATAATCATGATCTTGATTTTTGAGAATAAGATTTTTCACAGGTGCCCAGGAAATCAGGATCCTTCCCCTTCTCCAGCGCTCACCTTTGCTCCTCCTCTTCCTCCTCCTGCTTCTGCTTTCCCTCTACTTTCCCCTCCCCCTTTCCTTCTTCTACTTTCGATTTTGAAAATGAGTCTCTGTAGCCCAGGTTGGCCTCAAGCCCATGATCCCCTTTCCTCACCTTCCTAAACACTGGAATTATAAGGAATGTACCATACTCAGCTTAATTATGATTTATGTGTTAAAAGTTTAGAAGTTTAGGAATTATCAGAATCAGTATTGCTACCCACCTCTGAAGCCCCATCATTTTAAAGTTTCTTTTTTTTATTGTTTGAAAGCTTCACACATCATTAGTGTATTTTGATTAAATCCACTTCACTATTCCCTTTCACTCTCTTCCTCCCTTCCCTCAACCTCCATCACTTTTCCTTCTCACTTTTGTGTCCTTTTTAAAACTCACTGAATCTGCTCAGCGTACCCTGGATATGCAGGGGTGTTGTTGGGTCATCTCCTGGGCATGGGCAGCCTCTCAGGGTCCACATCCCTGAAGAAAACTGACCAACTCTTCCCAACAGCCATCAGCTGCCAATAGTACCTCAGATATGAATTCCCTCCCAATCCATCTGTGTTCTTAATCACACACACACACACACACACACACACACACACACACACACACACACACACACCATATGGTCAGAGAATATGGATGCAAGTACATTTAAAGGGCTCATATCTTCTAAAGAAAGCTGGGGCACATGCCACTGTGCAAAGGATGGAGTGTTGAGCTTAACTAACTGTAACACAAGTCCAAGTCACCAGTCCTTCCCCATTTCCTGTAGAGCTATCTTTACAACCAGCATCTCAAGGCCCTCTGCTTCCACATTTCACCCCCACTGTGAGTCCTGAGTCATTTACTATTTCAGGACTGACAGCCTAGAAGAAACACATCCTACTAGTGCCGAGCTGGAGAGGGTGTTTGAGCCCCGCCTTCAGGAAAGCAGGTGCGAGGATGTTCAGCCTGGGACACACTGCGTTCCAAGAATCTTAGTGAAGTTCAGTTCTATTCCTCACATTTGTATTTGTATCACCAGGAATACAGTCACTATGAAGGAGGTGAATAGCTATAAAATAAAAATGGATTTTCCTTTTATAGTCAGTTTTACTGGAAATATGTGAAAGAGCTTTTTCTCTTTTAGACTCATGTCTACATATCCGTGGGTAATGTTTTCTGAATTTTTTTTTTTTTTTGGAGTGACGTATAGCAGAGCTTTGTATGCATGCTCAGCCTGGTGATTCTCAGGTTGGAAGCTTAAATCAAGTGACACCGTTCATCAACAACCAAGAATAAATTTATTTGGATTCAGATTCCTGCATTTGTAAGACTGGTCATTGAAATAATAGTTTTGTTATTAAAGTGAATTTCATTTTAATATGTTAGAATAAATATAACTTATTGTATAGAGAGTAAAATTCATGTAGAATTCTAAATTAAAATATGTTGCTTTAAGATATTTCTCTGTATGGTAGGACCCTTCAAATAGTATTGTCCCATAGAGGGTGTAGGTATAACCTACCTATAGGACATACCTATCAGGAAATCTATGATGTCTCAAATTTCCATGGAAAGTGACTAGTGTTGATCTGTTGGTGTCTTTTCCTTTCTCCACCACCCTTGTTTCTGTGCTGGTGCACGGATATTATTAATATGTCTATTTCATCTGCTATTACTGACCAGCTTTAAGTATTACATTTGTGGAGTATGATAGGACATCTTACTGAGCTCCTACAACTTCTTCAGTAGCTCATCCTAAAATAAGGCTTTGGAAAGCTTGTTTATATGGTGGAACTGCATGGACTCGGTTCGACAAAGGCCAACATATTATCCTTGCTTCATTTCAAGGCATTCACACAAGTGTGAATTGAAGACCTCCAGACTTCACAAATGCTCGAAGCCTTCTTCAGTTTTCAGAGATAAACCTGGCTATTGTTTTAGGATTGTTTGTCCCCACCAAAACCCACGTCAAGATTTTGCTTGATGGGCAGAGAGGTTTAATGGGAGCTGTTTGGGTCACAGGGGCATCACCCTTCTTGCTCTGTCCCCATACTCATGTCCTTCCCTCTCTAATTATCTTATAGTACCAGACAGACGCTCCCTGGAAATCAAACCAGTGTGGCTACTGATCTTGGATTCCTGGAGAAAGGTAGCAGAAATGGTAAAAAAAAAAAAAAAAAAAAAAATGCAGTGAAAGTAATACAACAATGAACTGTCCAAGTCTGAACGAGTCAAACAACCAAGCCAAGACTTTGATACGGGTGGTCCATACCAAAGTCTGAGTTCTCTGACAAGACCATAACACCAGACACAAGTGACCGGTAAAGAACACAGGAAGGAATGAAATTGAGAAAATAGCAAGGAGAGAGGTCACAAAGATGGACTGACTCTCTGTAACTTCCAAACAGCACTGAGTGTGAAGCAGATTTATCTGCTGGCAGTAGGGGAGCATGAGTCTCAGAACACAGAAGTCATTCAAAGAGACAGCACTCACAGTGGGCGGGGCCTGCATTCACTCTAGGAGGGCCTAAGAGAAGGATTTCCATAAGAGCCACACAAGGAGCTTCTTTATGCAGCACACAGGCTATTCTACATGCATGGGTAGAGAGCATCTCCTGGCTTGCACTGCTGACAAGCATACATTTGTCAGCAAACCTGGCCTCCCAGCTACCCAGCCCATCTGCTGAGGACCAAACATGCTGAGGAATTGCTTTGCACCTGATTTTATTGACTCTAACCCCCAAATCATCTTTCTTTAAAAGGCTGTTTCAAAGAGAGAGTGGGAAGAAGTGACACTCTAATACACAACAGCCAAGACGAATCATCGGAGAGGTTGGCAGCCAGGAAGAAACCTGTCCCCAAGTTAAAGATGTAGAATTAACCTTTACATCCATCCTGCAAAGTAGGAAGGTACAGGCAAGTGAGATGTAACTGGGGAAATGAAAAGGAGATTCTTACTCAATGTTCAGACAGAAAGCAGAAACAGTCAGGGGAATCTCTGACAGAGCTGGGTGGGCATCTAGACCAAAGAGTAGTCCTCAGCTTGCTTCCCCTAGCATCTCTCATCCACGAACACTTTAAAACACTTAAATACATGGTTGCCTCTCCACTAAGTGTTACCCCTGGGACAGAATGGAATAGTCATTTAATGTCAATGCCACTGCCTCTATCATCTAAAATTTCCTTTAAAGAAAACCTATCTCTCCTCTACAGGAAGCCACTAATATGCCTATATTCAGTCACAATCAGTGAGAATTTTACATTCATCTTGCACAATCTGGCCTCGGCTGACCACTCAGAGACATCATCTCTTGCTAGCTCTCTCTTTTTTTTTTAAAAAAAAATCTCTACAATGCAAACACCTTGGTCTCTGTTTAGGTCTCTCCAAAGTGTTTCATAACTCAAGACTTTGGATCCTGAACTTCTTATGCTCCCATGCCTTTCTCCCTTCATGCTTCACAACACTGGCTCTCTCTCATCCTTTGCATATGCAATACCATCCATCCCTCAGTGACCCTCCCTGTCTTCATGATGTGAAGTGCCCTCAGACTCACCTAGGTTTTATCACACATCTTGCTTGATGTATTCATAGAACTTGTGGTAGTTGAGGACTGGGGATAGCTCAATGGAAGAGTGCAGTCTTAGCATGTGCAAGACCTTGAGTTTGATACCAAGCATCCAACACACAGAGCTTATGGTAGTTGAAATGTGTTCCTTTATACAGTTTTCTGGAGCTCTGTCACTCCCTCAGCAGACCAGAAGAAGTTCCACATATCTGAAGGTTTGTCTTTCTTACCTTCTCCCCCGTTTTGTTCTAACACTCAACAGACTTTGTAGCTTGTAGGAGACATTGAGTGGAACAATAACGTTCTCAATGGATGGACCCACAAATGCACTAATCACCAGCAGCCTTGTTGGTTAGCCCAGTCTTCCTTCTCCACATTGTAGCTTCTGCCCATTTTTTCTGTTCCAGTTTAGCTGAAGTGGAACATAGGGCTACAGGACATTGGAAACATTCTCTAGAAGCAGAATTAAGGAACAGATTCAGTCTTCTTCTGTGATAGAATTACTGAGAATTTTAAAGGAAGTCAAACTCTTAGGACGTCAGTTTCCTTTTATAAAAGGGAGTTAGTGGTACTTCTACGGGAGGAAACCGCATTGAGTTGAATCTCAGACCTGCATTTTTCACAAAACTCATGAAATTAATAGAAACAGTGATAACAAGTTTGCTAACAGCACTTGTGTGATGAAAGGGTCCAGCATAATGTTACTAGATGACAGGGACACGTTAAAGGGTAGGCTATGAAAGCACAGTGCAATTCTGAGCCTGGAAGAGTTGAGAAGAGCCCTGGGTATGGGGGCAGGAGAGAGTCAGTAAGATGCTTTTAGCACTTCCTGAGGCACTGCTCACTGGAGAATATAGAATAGCCTTAAATCTTGGCTGTTACTAGAAAACAACTTTTCAAGAAACAGTAGAACCAGCATCATCTTTTATTTTTTTAAGCCCTTAGACCTAATTAGGCCTAAAATCTAGAGTGTGAATTCATTTTCTCCAGTCATCAAAAAGTACCTTCAACTAAGAGGAGAAACTTAGACATTGGGCATTTAATGTAAGAGAAAAGAAACAAGGAGAGAAGGGGATGGGAGAATGAGAAAAGGCACTGGGGATAGGAGACAAAGCCCTAGCAAACTAGCTCTGTGCAATTGAACCTTTGGCCTGCACCACCACACACTTGGCTTCTGTGTGTGGGAACTAGCTGTCTGATGAGACTGTGATGAAATTCCTGAGATAATTTATATACAGAGATGAGCAGCTTATCTGGTTTTTTTTTTGTTTGTTTGTTTGTTTTTTTGTTTTTTTTTTTTTTTTTTTTTTTTTTTTTTTTTTTTTTTTTTTTTTTTTTTTTTGCTGTTTCAGTCTGTAAAGGATGAGGATGGTCTCTGTTGTTTAGGGCTGGTGCTGAGCAGCACACCACAGTGAGAATGAAGAACAGAGCAAAAACATTACATCACAGTAGGCTGAAGACAAGGGTGACCCAGTGCTCCATAGTTTCCATAGTTTCCCTTTGCTTATCAGAGAGGCACGAGTGTTAAAGACTAAAAGGCACAACACATGCACACACACACACACACACACACACACACACGCACACGTGCACATGCTGCACACACACACATACACAGGCATATTTAAGTACACAGAGATCAATAGTGCTTTGAATAAAATGTGTGGAAAGGATACCTCTGATCTGCATCAACAGGGTTTTCATGAATATCTTCATCATTGAAAAGTTCCTGATTTGATTAAACAGTTAAAAGCAGAAACCACATAGCACAGTTCACAAAAGGCAGAAGAGAAGCTTATTGGAAAGAAAGTCTCACAGAACTGTGTGAGGAACACATCCAGCTGTAGAATAACACTAATTAGAACAAGATTTCAATGATAGTAGACTCAAAGTTGAGATAATAAATACAACAGAATGGAATGAAAAGGTATTGTGGAGTTCAGCACAAATTGAGAACCCAAGCAATATTACTATGAATTAAATGAAATCACAAGAATGAGACAGGCTCAGCTACAAAGCAAATAGATGCATAGAAAAAGAGCTTTTGGGCAGGGGAGACAGCTCAGCTAGTAATGTGTTTATCTTGTAGGTACAAGGACCAGATTCCAATGCCCAGAACCCACATTTTAGAAAGGAAGATATGATGGTATGTGCTTGTAATTCCAGTGTTGGAGAAAAGATAGGCAGATAGCTGAGATTTCCAACCAGCCAGTCCAGCCTGTGGATGGAGTCTCAGAAGACTAGGTGGTAGCATGGTGTGGTGGTGCATGTCTCTAATCCCAGCACTCAGGAGACAGAAGCAGGTGGAGCTCTCTGACTTCCAGGACAGCCTGGTCTACATAGTGAATTTCAGGACAGCCAGAGCCACATAGTGAGATGCCCCCCTCACACACACATACACAAAGACTAGGTGGACATCACCTGAGGAATAGTATCTGCAGTTTTCCTCTGACCTCCATACTCCTGTGTGCACATGTATATGTACACACACACACATACATGAAATTCTCCCCCACAGAAACACATGAATATACAAAAAGGAAAATAAATAAATAAAAACAAAAAAAGTAAAACAACTTTGACTAAGCCCATGAAAGAGGAGGAAAATACACAGGGTCTAAGAAATTATAAAAAGAAAAAGGTAAGTAAGATTTTCTCTTATTTTGCCACAGTGCGAAGAGAGTCTGTTTGTGTACAAGTCTGATATAGAAAGGACATGAGAAATAAGGAGGCTGCAAACAGCACAGCTGAAATATATGGTCCAACTGTGCTAAGGCTAAAAGTTCCCCTTTGGGTCATAATAGTAACTTTTTTTTTTTCATGAGACATATTTTTAGATAGGTTTTATTTCCCTACGTACACCTAAATCCAACCTTCCTACTAAAATGTTTAAGAGTTCAAAGACCTAAACTAACATTTCCAGCTTTCAGTGTCTTGCTTTCTCACCTGGAAGGTAAGGAAATAATCACATATACCCTATAAGCTTATTGATTGGGCAACGTGGCTACCTGTGTCTGCATATCACAGTACCTAGTACAATATCTGCCACATAGTGAATGGTATCTGTACAAGTTATTATTATGGAGTTCAGCTATAATTCTGCTACAGTAACTAGGGAGAAAATTGGTTCCATTTTATTTGGCCTTGAAAGAATGCAAAGACTAACTCATGGATCTTAGTATGTGATGGGCACTTTTCTAAGCATTTCTGCATACATTAATTCATTTAACCCCACACACAGAGCCTATGGAGTAGGCACATTATTATTCTCATTTATTTTCATTTTATTGAGACACATGGAGGTTAAATAATTTCCCCAGGGTCACACTGCTCATTAGTGATGGAGAGAGTATGGCCTCAGAAGACATGCTCTTTGTCAGAGCATCATGCAGCTACAGGAAGAAATTGGAGAGCTTGAAACGGGAGCAAATAAGCAGAAATGACTCCTGAGCCAAGTGGCATGATGAGTGAGACATGGATCCCAGGTAATGCAACTCAAAAGCTTCAGAGTGAGATCCTCTGTAGCAGTCTGTCAAGCCCATCTTTGAATGAGGATCTCCTGTCCACCCTGTCAAAGAGAATTAAGTGAGGAGGCTCTGTGTGTTCTGGTTTCAGCACCTCGGACAGAGAACACTGGGCACAGCAATGTTCTACCTAGGCATCCTGCCTATGACATCTAAAATAGTTCTTTGACAATAGTCATTAAAATGTTCACAGAGTAAATATGCCATTGCAGAGGGTATTTATCAAGTTCATAAGATGGAACTCTTCTCTTTTGATATGTTGTCAATCATTTTAACAATGTAGCAACTAACAGGGTGCATCTCAGATAAAGGGAGAACAATACAGAGCCAGGGAAGGGCTGTTTTAGGTTTAAATAAAAGCAGCTGCCTAGGAGCTGTGGGGTTGAAAGGGGTGGTGATACAGAATTGACAGCAGAGAGGTGGGGGTAGGTGCAGAGTTCACAGAACCTACTTAAGTAGGTTAAGAGGGGGGGGGTTGAAAACACAAGGGCAGACCCAAAAGAGAACAAGAGCAAAGAATTTATTAAGAGTGCACTATGTATTGGGCAAAATTTGAAATCTTAAAGATGCAATTGTCCAAGTCTTAAGATAGACATAACTGTGTTTTCTCTTAGTCTATAGATATAAAGAAAGGAGATGATGAGGAGAAATGGGTTTGGTAAAGCAAGGTGCATGGAGAGGAGAAAGATTGAGAGAGAAAAGAGAAAAAGGCACAGCCCTCAGGTATGGGGAAAATTAAAACCAGGTTAAAGAAGGGAGAGACTGGGTTTGTAGAGGGCAGGAGAGGAGAAAAGGGTGGAGTGGTAGGGAAAGGGAGATAGAGAGCAGAGGGGAAAGGTAGAAGGGCACAGTACTTCAGTACTTCAGTACTTCAGTGTGAGTTGATCTTTTTGTCAAGGCAGGTTTTACAGGCAGAAAAACTGCTCCCACCATTGGGGTGGAGAGTAAAGATAGGGGAGGTGTCTTGCAAGTAGGAGGGTGCGTCTGGTGACTCAGAAGCCACCACAGGACAAACAAGTCAAAGGATCCATAGCCTTGATGCTAAGTGGCTGCTTTTTCCTTGACCTTTACTTCTGAAGGAGACAGGTCCATCCTGTGGATGAAGTACCCACCTAAACATCACCAAAAACAGCCCCAGAAGGTCATCTCTTTAGTCAGCACCTGAGTTGTGTTTCAGATCTGGTGCATTGTGCTCTGAGCATGAAGTGTTAGCATTGTTGTTGTTACTTTTGGAGGGCTTGGGGAAAGGTCATTATTCCTTTATCTAAGAGGGTGGTTAGATTTCAGTGCTCAGCAGCCCTCTTGATACACCTTACTTAGATGGTTTTGGATGCAGCATTTGGAGAATGAATGGCTCATTTTCAAAGAAGGACAGGTGAAAATGTTAGAATGCTGGGAGACTTAACATGTAAGCTGTGGAAAGGAACTCATTGGTGGAGTCCTGACAGGTCCAGCATTGATGCGGACTGAGCATATATTGGCACTTCACCACTGTGCACCAAATTCCCTGACTGGTTGGTTACATTCAGTAAACACTCTTCCAGCTCCATATCTAGGTCTGTGACCAACACACTGAAGCCACAAGAACTGGGATCAGGGGAAAAGTCACTCTGCAAAAATAAACAAACAAATAAATAAATAAAAACAGTATCAAACCTAAAAAGAGCAAAGATCCATGGCTACGTCCCAGGTGGAGCTCCAGGAGTCCAATTTGGCGAGAAAGAGGAGGGATTGTATGAGCGAGAATTATTGAGACGAAGATTGGAAAAAGCACAGGGACGAATAGCCAAATTAATGGAAACACATGAACTATGAACCAAAAGCTGAGGAGCCCCCAACTTGATTAGGCCCTCTGGATAAGTGAGACAGTTGATTAGCTTGAACTGTTTGGGAGGCCCCCAGGCAGTGTGACTGGGACCTGTCCTTAGTACAGGAGCTGGGTGTTTGGAACCTGGGGCTTATATAGGGACGCTTTGCTCAGCCTGGGAGGAGGGCACTGGAACTATCTGGACTGAATCTACCAGGTTGAGCTGCATTCCCAGGGGAGTCTTTGCCCTGGAGGAGATGGGAATGGGGAGTCAGCTGGGGAGAAGTGGGGGGGGGGACAGAAAAGGGGAGGACAGGGGAATCCATGGCTGATATGTAAAATTAAATTAAATTATAAAATAAAATAAAATAAAAAACTAAAAAGAACTAAGGAGGTGGCTCAGTTTGTAGAATATTTGCCTTGCAAGTCTAAGTACCTGAGTTTGATCCCCAACATCCATGTCAAAAGCTAAGTGTCTTGGCACACATCTGTAATATCAGTCTTGCAGACAATCATTAGGGCTCACTAACCCAATTTATGTCAATCAATGAATCACAGGCTCAATGGGAAACTGTCTCAAAAATAATGTGTGCAGAGGATGACACTTGGTGTTCTCTCTCTCTCTCTCTCTCTCTCTCCCAACACACACATGCACACACACACACACACACACACACACACACACACACACACACACACCACAAAGCACCATTACAATAAGAAGGGAAATTGATGCTATAAAAACAGAACTTCATTCCAATTCTTAAAAAAAAACGAACCAAACCAAACCAAACCAAAACAAAAAACCACTTTGGAAATGGCCCTTCATTTTAAAAAAACAAAACAAATGAGTCAAAGCAGGGCATCAGATAAAAGTACATCAGTCTGATACTTAAAGATCTCTAGCTGTGGCCGTTACTGACCTTCCCATGCTAAACACCACTGGGCACCTGAGACCATTCTGAGCCTTTATCATGTCCTACACAAGGCTCTCAGCCCCATCAAGGATATACACAGTCCACTTGGATGCCCTGCTGGCTGAAACTGCTGGCTAGCAGAGATTAAAACTGTGGGAGTGACATGCAAAGTAGGCATTAAACAGTGACAGCCTTTACTTGTTTCATTGAGTTCTTACTACAACTCTGTACATCCAGGGCTTGTTATTACTGGTTAAAATGGGAAGTTGAGTCTAGCAGTAGCTGTGCATCCTGGACAAAGCTATGCATCTAGGTACTGGCTGGGTCATAGTATGGACACAAAGATTTATCCCTTGTGCCAATCAAGATGGGGACATTGTCCTTCCCCTGTAATTCTCCCATGGTAGCATTTATCACACTGTTGCCTCAGGCCACTAACTCACTTACATATGTCAGGCTGCAAGTTACCAGAAAACATAATTCCACCTGTCTCGGTCACCACTCTATCACCAGAGTCTAGCAAGATGACATATATATACATATATGAAAAGTCCATGTAGATCTTACTCTACAATCCTTATGGTTGCTGTTCCCTGGTGCTTTATGGCTGCCTCACCTCCTGGGTCCAGCCTTCCACACCCAGGCTTAGCCTTGGCTATAAGCAAATACAGAAGCTGAACTTACACAGTGACCATCTTTCTCACAGACTCACACAATGAGTGTGTGTACCTTGCTTCTCTCACTGTAAGTGTATCTCTGGGATGGCATGGATAAAACTAGTCCTAGCGGGGCCTGATGGCTAACACCTGTAATTGCCTACACCAGCAAGTTGAGGCAGAAGTGTTGTCATGAATTCAAGGCTCCATTATCACATCTCAAGGGCCACCAATAAATTTATTCCCCAATAAATCTAGGCTAATCTTCTTTATGACTGTCTAATAATTCAGGGGTGAATGTATTGTTTTTCCAGTTTTTTCTTTAGTTGTTGAAATTCTGCAGATTTCTAACATTTTGTCTATTCAAATGTGCTGCCATAACATCTTTGTATACTTATTTTTATTTTCTCATTTTTTTAAACAGAATACATTTCCTGGTGCAGGGTTTATAAGTTCAAAACTGGTGGCTTCTTCTAATTGCAATATATATGTATATATGTATCATCAGACAGCTTTCAAAAAAGTCTGTAGCCTTCCTTATTACTGAGGAATACACAAAAGTAGACCTTTCCTTCACATCCTAGCCAAAGATGTATGTTCACACTTCACATTTTTCCGATTTGTTGAATAAAACCAGTTTGCTTTTTCTATATCCTAACAGGTTTAAGCTCATTGTCTCTTTTTTTCTTGCTCAATGGTTTGTACTGCTGTGAAGAAGAAGGATCAAATTGTGATAGTTCTCCAGCTGATCCTCCAAAACCATGCCTCCTTCCTCTCAAACACACTAACTAGACTTCCCAGGTTCCTTTGCAGCCCAGTAGGACCATGTGAATAATGTGAAGCCAATGGAATGTAAGCATTATTATTAATAGCATTCTTCTTCCTTGAAATCCCCTCATCTGTGATTCCTTGTTCTTATCGCCTAGACATCAGCCTCACATAGTGGACTGGGAGATCTTTGGGAAGGGCAACATCAAGATATTTAAGGAGCTTGAGTGTGAAACCCTACATTAGTGCTCCCTACTGCACCACAATACTCATGCCAGCCTCTGATGGCTGATAGAGAATTTTTGGTCATTTTACTTTATGGAGAGTTGCATAACACAGTGTCATCTCTACAAGAATTTAGGTTTGTGGTGCTTTTTCTTGGCATTTCTAAGCCACCCGTAAATATTAACCTGTCTTCAGTGTCTTAAATGTCTATCTTCCCAATTTATTGCTTTGTAATTTTTCTTACTGTATATTTGGTTAATGTTTTCCCCCAGTGGTCACATAAGTTGTTTCTAACTACTCTATTAGTTAGGAAAACTCTTCAAATATAAGGACTGAAGAAAATTTCCCTTCAGTGGGTAATGGTATTTTCTCTCACACAAAGTTAAGGTTTAAATCCAGCAGGGATTTACTCCATGTGTTGTTCATAGAGTGGGTCCTGTTCCCTATCCTCCCAGGTGGCTATATGCCAGACCCTTTTTAAGTGCTCTTGGGTTTTCTCATGTGAGTTAAAGTGCTGCTGATAACATGCATTATATTTGTGTATGTTCAAGGGTGTAGTTCTGCCTGCTCAGCTGCTTCCTACCATGATGTCTGTCTAACCTGACATCAGTGGTGCTTAGACTAGGGCATCTTTAGATTCAGTCTCCACAGAAGAGATAGCACAGTTCTCCTCATTGTTGCTTCTTTTCAAAATTCCAAATTTGTTCTTTACCTACCTTACTTTGTCTTATTCTACCCAAACTAGTCAAAACAGTAATTCTACCAGAAATTTGATAAATGATTTCACGAATCTGGACAGGGTAGATATTTGGTGACACAGAGTTATCCTTTTCAGGATCCTGCTATGTCTCTCCATTAATTCAGGTCATGCTTTATGCTTCTCAGTAAAATTTTATAGTTTTATTCTGATAAGTACCATGCTTGCTAAATTTATTCATAGATATTTTATAGTTTTTACAACTCTTGTGAATGGACCTCCCCTCCTCCCACTTTCATTTCTAACTGATATTTTTAATATTGAATGATATTTGATTTGTTGCTTCTATAACTCATGTTATTCTAGGACAGCCTCCCTGTCATCATTTCTATAGATAGTGTGGGGAATGCCTCCTCCTAACGTTTCTTTCATTCTGACAAGAAACAGGTTTACAAACTATGCATCTTAGAGACTGGGAGCTCTGGAATGAATAAGTGGTCAGGGTATGGGCAGAGATGGGCTTAACCAACTTCCCCATCATAGGTACGCTGGTTTCTCTTACAAGGGCATAGGGATTTCATTGTCTTAGGTAGGAAGTGGTAACTGTTGCTTGTAGTTTAGAGACCAACCTTGGTCTTTCTTGATAAGGTCAGGAAAAGAGAGACCAAGAATGCCAGGAAGGGGACAGTAGTAGGGCTGAAATCAAGGCAGGTAAACTGAAAAGTCAGAGATGGAGGTCACTGGAAGATTCACAACCAATAGACAGGCTTAGTGTGATGACGTAAAGGCACAGCATCCAGGACTGACTACATTCTTATGTACTAGTAGCAAATGATTGGAAACGTAAATAGCAATACATGGGGGTGGTTCTAGTAAAAGAAATCAACACGGCACATTTTTGAAGGACTAAAAATGGAAAGATAAAACATGTTCACAGATTAGAAACTCCATTTTGCCACATAACTGCTTATTCTTCACAAACTCTAGTCAGAATCTGAGCAGGTCCTTTTTGTAATAACTGATATGCTAATTAAAAATTGAGGTAGAGGGCCTGGAAGATGGCTCAGTGATTAAGAGTACTGGCTACTTTTCCAGAGGACCTGGGTTCCATGCCCAACACTCATATGGGGGCTCACAACCATCTGTAAGTCTAGTTCCAGGATATTCAACATCTTTTTCTGGTCTCCATGGGCACTGGGCACATGTGGTGCACAGATGTACATCTGGGCTCAACACCAATACATATAAAATATAACGAATAAAATTTTGTAAAAGTTATTTAGAAAGGTAAAGGACTTACAATAGCCAGAATGACTATGAAGAATAGTTTCAAAGCATCTACCATTTGTTTTCAAGTCTTGAAGCAATGCTGGAGTAATAAAATCACACAACACTGATCTCTCTCTCTCTCTCTCTCTCTCTCTCTCTCTCTCTCTCTCTCTGTGTGTGTGTGTGTGTGTGTGTGTGTGTGTGTGTGTGTGTGTGTGACTCTTCTCAGGCAGACTTGAACAAAGGTCTACTCATCGTAGACCAGGAACCAACTACGGATATGAGTAACACCCCCACTAGAGTTCCTCTTGATAAACACATTAGTTTTGGGGGAGATTCCTTACAGGAGCAGGGGTGCCTCAAAGGCAGTGGCTTCACCAAAGGCCTGCCATAGTCTGAGTGAAAAAGCATGAAAGCAAGAACTCTAAAGCTGTCTGAATTATTGCAGGAAACATCCACATGGGAGAGTCTCCTTGCCAATCTTTTCTGCTTGTGTAGTATTGAGGAGGGAGGAGCCTTGTACCTCTTGTAAGTTTCAGGGACTTTCTGAGACTTGAGAGGTATTTACTTCCTGAGGTCTTATGGAATCTTCCTTTAGAGCTTCTTGCATCTTTAGGGGAAATAGGAATCATCCACAGCTAGTAAGCTGAGTTGAGGCCACAAACTCCAAAGTGATTTTACTCCTCTGCTTTTGAGACATCCGAATCTTGAGGGAGGTGAGTATACTTGGGCTCCAATGTAAATAATTTGCAAATGCATTATCTTCCTGGGGCCTCAAGAGGTGCAAATTAAAGCAGCACATACAATTCAGTATGGAAGCTCAAATGATGGCAGCTGAGAGCACCATCTTTGCTGGTGGTGTGTTAAATCACACAGTGTGGGAGCAACTAAACAGAGAAGCAGGCTGTGGGGAAATCATTACATTGGGAGACTACTTGATGGGACAAAAGACCCAAATACTCCTATCTACAGCCTGGAATGAGCCTAATGTTTATGAATCTCACAATCATGCTTAGAGGTAGAAGAAACACACCCAAGAAATGTAGTTCTTTGTTACATTTTATCACCTTCTAGAAGCTGCAATAAAGAATGAGGTTACCTCCAAGACAGGGGACATTGCCTGCAATGGATCTGACAGAATTTTCTAGGGTATGGAACTATTACCTGGGTCATTCAGCTAGAAGTTAGGTAGATGACATAAAATTCAATGCTTGGCATCTGCACACGGTGAGTATTAAGCAGACCCTTAGGAAGAAGGAGAGATGATCAGTGGCTCAGAGTGCATGCTTCTCTCACAGAGGACCTGAATTTAGTTCCCAACACCTAGGTCAGATGGCTTACAAGAGCCAGTAACACCACCTCCAAGGGATCTGATATCTCTGTATTCTTGGGAGGGGAACAATTTAGGAGGTAGGACTTCCTTAGATGAAGCAGATCACTGGAAGCATTCCAGAACTGTATTGGTTTCCTGGTTTCTTGCTCTCTCCTCCTGTTTCCTGACCACCATGAAGTGAGAAGCTTTGCCCTATGTATCTGATCCTTCCATGATGCTCTGCCTCACCACAGCCCTGGACCAACAGAAACTTTCCTTGTTCCTGTTCATTGTCTCCAGTGTTTTGTCACAGTGATGGAAAGCAGATTGACACAGGTAGTGAGACTCCAAGCTGATCACCTGCATAAGCTCTTAGTTTTTTAAACCATTAAGTACACTAGACTTGGGTCAGTGCTCTGTGATCTTTGAGACACTTGGGGGTGAAAGACTGAGTGAATACTGAGAACTCAAGGCTATGTCCCTGCCAAATACAATGGAAGAGAGAGGAGAAAAGATCTTTGTTCTAACAGTAACCTCTTGCTCATGAAACTGGCCTCTATCTGTACAAGTGTCAGAACATGCATTCTGGAAGAAAGGCTGAGTTTTGTAAGATGCCTGAGAGCAGGGGAGTTTTGTGACCTTGTGGTATGCCTTCAAAGCTCTTTATCTCATAAGAGCTGTGTATGCTCAGAGTGGGATGGAGGGAGATTATGCTGAGAGCTTCAATCCCTTCTGCCTTATTCTTCAATGACTCCCCAGATCCAGTCCTGGATAACTGTTAGTGAGTGAATAAGTCATCCATCCATCCATCCATCCATCCATCCATCCATCCATCCATCCTTTCAACCTTTCATCAACTTTACACTTCCTCATTCTTGTCTGCCTGTATTATCATAATCTTATCATAAATTCATTCCTGACACAGACTATTACTTGTAGCTGTATTAACTCTTACCATGAGATGTCCCTGGAGACAAAATGAAGTTGCTCATTGTGGTTGCCTGCACAGGTCAGTTGGAAGAGGACCCCTAACCGCTCCCCACTTGGCTCTATGCCTGTCCTGAGAAGCTCATAGAAGCAGCATTTGACAGGATTAAGGTTTGATTTGATGCCACACTCAGTTGTGCAGGGCACTGGAGTAGCACTTATTGGTTTCTGAGGGGATGGAAAACAATTTAAGCAACTTCCCTTCTCGTCAGCCCAGACACACACCGTTGCTCTGTTGACTTAGGAGCAGCTGCTGACGGGCACTGAGCAGAGATGGGCGCTGTCTCTGAAATCCTTCTCCCATCTGTCTCCGGCTCATCATGGAAGCACTGCGTGCAGCAATTAGGCACAAGCCTTCCTCACACTAGCCTCCCAGTTCCAATTCCATCTGCTTCTTCTGGAGAAGAAGAATGAGGCTGGGGAATAGCATTTGGCCTTGGGTCTTGGGAGGATGGAAGGCAAGGATAATATGTGGGGGCTTTATTTTTAAGGAGGTAGCTTAGGCTTCAGAAACACCTAGGAAACCCTGAGCAAACAAAGGACATGAAGAGGTGACCCAGGAATTCCGGCTGAAACTGAGTGGGTGGCTCCACAGAGACACTGCTCCAAATTGACTGGTCGGAGGAGCAGAAGTCATTTTTTTTTAAAGTATTTCCACAAGGGGCTGAAACAAATACCCAAAGTCTGAACCATCCAACTTCTGAATAATGGAAGATTCAACAAGAAATGTGGGTCTGAGCATTGAAGAAAGAAGTGTCACATAACACTTAAACTCTTGAGTCAGCTCAGGTTTGAAATTATGGTAAGTGAAGAAGTGGAAGGAAAAGCCAGAGCTGTCCCCAGATTTCGGAATGAGTCTCCAAAGACAGACTTTTAGGTCTGTCATGCACTGGACCTAGTCCTTGTCAGGATTCCCGCAGTCCAGTGAGATTAAGATAAAGGTATGTGGGTAGACAGTAACTGCTGTGACACTCAATAAGCAAGAGACTTGAAGTCTGGACAGTGCAAGTTAGGAGAGCGTGCTGGGGATGGGAGTAGTTCTGTAATGGAGGGGGGAGGGAGAGAGGAGTACATACACTCCCGTGAGAGTCTGACAGGCTCAAGCAGTAAAATCCACTCACTCTGCTCTTGAGGATGGCAGTCCTTCTGGAATTGACTCCAGTGTGGTCTTCACTTGCTGCAGGCAACAAACAAACAAACAACTTTCTCCATTCCTTTATTTCTCAGTAATGTCTGGTTTTGACTTTGAACTCATCAAGATCCAAACCTGTGAAGTCATTGCACTTGGTTAGCAGGATGTTTTGAAAACTACAATTAGCTCCTTATCGATGGAGAAAACATGTCAAGTCCCCCTGAAACAAGAGATAGTAATGAACACAGAAGCACCTCCTTTTCCCCACTCCATGCCCTGAAGTACTGCCACACAGTGCCAAGGGTAACCTGTGCTTCTATGCTTTATCGCTTGGTGCTTTGGTTCCCATTGTTAAGTAATATAAGGCTTGGACACTGAATTTCTTCATCATTAATATGAATGTGATTTTTTTCACAGTTGGTGTGAAGACTGATAAGCTCTAATGTAATAATGCACTGGTAGCATATACAGTGGAGATCCTTTGGACAGAAGGGTGACTGATATGCTGGATGGGATGGGTAGAGATGGTGACACATTTTTGTCACTCCATTTAGAAATGTGTGTAAGTGTAAACTCATAGATTGTTTATGTCTGGGATCCCCATTTAGCGCCCTCAGAATGAAGTTGAGAATAGGTAACTAAAAGTGTGATTTGCAATACTGTAGACAAGGAACACAGCTGGACTGGTGTTCCAGTATTACCTCTAGTGATGTGGATTTAATTGGTTTGAGATAGAACATTAGAATTGAATATTTATGAAGCCCATCAGGCACTCTGATGAATAGTGTAAGCCAAGACCTTCTGGGGGTGAATAACTGTCCAACATCAGGAATTTGAGTTTTTCATGTGTTTGTGGCCATGCAGCATGTTTCTTTACTGACAGCCTTTAATTCCCCTTGGGAGAATGGCAGTTTCTCTGTATGTGAGAAGCCTCAGGTACTTGGCCACTTGGGGTTTAATACTATACAAAGGCTCCCAGACAATGCAAATTTGGGGGTTGGGGTCCCTAATTCTTTGTACCAGTAGATAGATGTACCGATTTCAAAGGTAAGACATTTTTGTCTGATTTTTACAAATATACCATTTCCCTGTCAATCAAGTTGGCTTGCTCTCTATGAGCTGCAAAGGTGTGCATGATGATGGTGTGCACATGGAGCTCTATTCTCTTGGGCTTCATGTGTGAACTGTGCAGCAGTTGGTTTACCCCAGTGCCATGAGGCAACTCTCTCAATTCTTGCTGTAGGGACCTCCCAAACTCCTTTAGTTAGTCCCCATCCTTTTCAAAGCTTTCTGTCTAAACACTGATTTTACGTGTTGAATAAAGTTGGTGTGGTCGGAAGGAGGAATCCACTACACATGGAGGGTTTTGGTTTTGATGAGAGGTCCTGGACAAGGCTCTGGGTAGAGGTGATACCTGTAGTCTCACAGAGTTCAGAAGGAAGGATTCCAGATAAGGAACATCCTAGCAAAGCCGTGGGGAAGACACACGACCTTTTAGGAGAGAGGCAGTGTGGGCAGTGAGACAGGAAAGCCTGAACAGGCAGCATTAGGAGAGCACAGGCGGTGGCAGCACTTGCGTGAATGTTCTGGAATTTTCCTGCCCTTTCAAACTTCCTGCTCTCTAGCTGTGTGCCATCAGCGTACTGTGTAACCTCTCTGCTACAGCATTCACCTGCCAAAAACTGGCCATGGGTGACTCACCCCACAGGGTTGTCTGACAGGAAGCACAAGGAAACCTGGCATGCAAACACACAGTGTCAGCTGTAAATTATGATGAAAGTTTGATTTCATTCTCAGTGAAATAAGCAGTCCTTGGAGAATTCTAAGAAGAGAGATGGGAATTGCTTCAAGGCTAAGATGATGGCTCTGGCTATTATATTAAGCACAGTCTGAATTGGTTAAGTGGAAAACCCAAGGTTCTGCAAAATGGCCATTGTGGTGCCTTGGAGCCAGGTGACAGTGGCTCTTTATTCCACTTTGGTTACTTAGAGCTGCTTCCTACTCTAAACTAAAGCCCCTCACTGTTCTTGACTGCAAACCAAAGACAGCAGGAAATGAAGCAGAGAAATATAGATGGCTGGATCATAGAAGGCGTTAACTGCCATTCTAAGAAGCATAGGCTACCCCATAAAGGTAGTGGGGAGTTTCTGGAATGCTTCTAAAGCAGGGGAATGAGGCAATCAGATTTGCATTATCCAAAGCTTGCCTTGGTGCATGTAAAAGGTGATAAGGAAGACAGACACATTTGGAGCACCAGAAATGAGTGTCATTGGATAGGTGACTGCACAGTGACATTAAATTCTTGGGGGAAACCAACTACGATTGGACCTGTGTTTTGCTCTTCTAGTGGTGTGTGGGGACTTCTAATCTAAAGTATAGATTGTAGTGTTGCAGTGGGCTGAACTTGCTGGATCCTGGAGAGAAACACCTCACATGAGGCTGACTGGGAGAATTTCATCAGGCAAAAATGTCGGAACTTCATCAAAGCCGCTGGAAATAATGCTAGTCACCTGCCTGATTCTGCACTAAGGTCACGTGGTGTGGCAGCTTATGGGCCCCAAGCAATGCAAACACGTTTTTTGTTTGACCCTCTCTGTATTTAAAAACATGAATTAGTTTCCATGGCAGTTTCACATTAACACTTGAATTTTCCTGTACAAACACTCTGGCTGACCACATTAAGGCTCCTTCCCATGGGCAGTCACACATCACAGAGAGGAGGCAATGGTTCCTGATCTCCAAGTGGCCCATCTACAAATTCTCCTACAGTTTCCTCTTCCTGCAGGCACTGAGGAGGGCTGTGTGTTTCTAGGGCAAGCTGTGTCCTCATGAACTATAAAGAGAACTGAAGTCAAGGAAAAGATCAGAGGGGCCTGGGTGCTGGACTCCAGCTTGTTGTTTGTGCACAGCCCTCCTCAGTGCCCGGGCTCCACACTTGGTGATACCCTAGCTGTGGTCCCTAGGGTCCACTTCCCCTAGGAGCTCTCCTCCCTCCCTCAATTCCACCACTACTTGTGCCTGGCTTTCTGGCCCTGAGAATAATTGGGTCTGAGCAAGCACTGCCTCTATAAATATTAATTTGGATATGCTTGGAATACTCTGCTACTTTTAGATGAATTGCTAACGAGCTTTCTAATATGGAGCTTCTTGACAAGCACAGCCAGATCTCTCTGCTTGCTGCCTCCAGCCTCAGTCAGTGGGGGAAGGTAGACACACTGGAAATCACAAAGACTTCTTTTAAGAGGTGAGATTTATGTGGCTTGGCTCTAAAGCTGCGGGCACCCTCCGACCTTTCTGAATGGTCTCAGAAAGATATTACTACCCTTCTTTGTCCAAAATTCACTATCAGGAATGTGGGCTTCTAGCAAGCAACAGGTCATAATTAGGGCCTTGTTCTGCCACTTAGGAAAGGCATGCCTGTGGTCAAGTTACTTAACCTCTCTGCACCTCCAGCACCACATCTGTAAGATGAAAGTGGTGATGTGTGCTGCCTATGGTTGTCATGGAAATCAAATCAGCTAGCTTACAGGTGGTTCTCAAAACAGGTCAATACTATTAATGAAGAAGGGGGATTTTAGAGAGACCTTGGAGAAGCCAGTGTGTTTATTACTTTATGTTGTTTGTATGTGTTTGTGTGAGTATGGGATATGTGTGTGTGTATGCATATACCCATGTGGAATCCAGTGGGCTATGTTCCTTTATCACTCACTGTTTGAAGCAGGATCTCTACTGAACCCGTAGCTTATTGATTTAGTTAGTCTGGGTGGTCAGTGAGCTCCCAGGATCCTCCTGCCTCTGAATCCTAGTGATAAGGTTATTGGCAAACATGACCAGGCCTGTTGTTCCTTTGTTTACACAGGCACAAGGTTTTCAAACTCTGGTCCTTATGCTTGTGGAGCAGCTGCTCTGCTCACTGACCCATGTCCTCTGTCCTGCTAATGCAGGAGATGGTGCTGGTAGGCTGTATAGACTTGAGAACTGTTGCTGAAAGGTGTAGATACTAGTTAAGGTAGAAAAAGCTCCACCACAATATTGGACCAGTTCAGTCATAACTATATTATTGATTTCTGGGTTTTTTTTTTTGAGATAGAGCCTTGATATGCAGCTCAGGCAGGCTGTGAACTAATAATCTTCGAGCCTCAGCTTCCTAAGTGCTGAGAAAATAGGCATATGCTACCACATCCAACTTTAGTTGTATTTTGGAGCAGTAAATGTGTGTGCTTACTCATCCTCCATTTGCACACTGGAAAAACACCCTGAGTACCACGATGCAGCAGGAAACAGATACAGCCCTGGTATCCTCCATGGGAGACATTTGTTGCTGGGAGCCCCTGGAGTCTAGTGGTTTGTGGTTCAGACTTGGGGCTACAGGGGGCAGTAGCCCAGCATTATGTAACTTGTTGACCTTGGGCCAGTGATCTCAGATCAAAACCATTTAATTTCTTTTTGCACCACATGGGAACAATATCTCCCTACCCAAGTTGGATGTGTGCAGCTTTGGCTTGCCTTGCCTGCTAAGATTTATTGTTGAAGGTTCAAATTCAACAGACTAACTGATACAAACTTGTTTCATGTGCTGTCAAATGAACATGAGTGTAGGTGTCCTTTTTTGAAAGGAATATCCTACAGCCAGCAAATGTCAAGTTCTGTACTAAGCCCAATGTATAGCATGGGCAGCCCCTCCCAGAGCTCTGCTCTGCTTGCTCTCTGCCCCAACTTCAGATCTTCATTTCCTGGAGGGAGTGGGCTGGTGAGGAAGGGAGTTGGGCCAGCAAGTTCTCCTTGTATTGATCCACTCCTTTCTCTCTGCCATAAGGGCAGTGAACTAGAGCCTCAGCATCCCCTAGGAACTTGAGCCAGATAGGATGTCCTTCTGTGGCTCCATGGAATCCCAGCTCAGAAGTCAAGAATAAAAGCCAAGGCTGTTTCTGGCCTTGGCATGCATGATAATTGATCTTGATTGATAGATATCTAGAATGAGTGATGTGTGTCTCTGGTTGTGCCTGTGGAGCATTTCCCAAGAGAACTGGCACGTGGGGCAGTAGCAGAGAGGAAAAGGCCCACCCTGAATGTGGGTGGCATAATCAAATAGGTTGGGAGGCCACAGTGGAAAAAATTATCAGTGGAAGCCAGCACTCACATGCAATCTCCACTCTTCCTGAGCTAGTTACTCATAACCCGAGGACATCAGACTCCATTTTCTTCAGCTTTCCAATAGATCTCCAAGAAGCCTCCAGACCTTTAGACAATAACTAGGGCTACATCAATGGTCCTCCCTGTTCTGAGACTTCCAGCTTGTTAAAGTTACCAGGTTCTCTATCTCTCTGAGTGTCCAGGTGACTCAGCCTCCTCTTCTGTAAACCAATCCAATTCATAGATAGATGATAGATAGATAGATAAATAGATGGGCAGATAGATAGATAGATAGATAGATAGATAGATAGATAGACAGGGAGGCAGATAGGGAGATAGAGAGAGGTAGGGAGATAAACAGATATATAAATACAGCCTATGGTTTTGTTTCTCTGGAAAACCTTGCAGCATGCTTTGCAAAATCTTCTAGACCTGCAGTTCTCAAGCGGTGGGTCACAACATCCCACAGGATATCAGATATCCTGTATATAAGATATTTACATTACAATTTATAACACTAGCAAAATTACAGTTATGAAGTCACAATGAAATAATTTTTTGGTTGGGAGTCACCACAACACAAGGAAAAGTATCAAAGGGTCGCAGCATTAGGAAAGTTGAGAACCGCTGCACTAGACTGTCAATTCTGGTAGTGCAGTACAGTGTCACAGGCATGGGCACTGATGCCAAACTCATTAGTTGCTTTGCCATGTTCTGGCTACATGATCTGTAGAATCTTACTTAACTTTGAAACTCATTTTCACTGAGAGCAGCTGAGCTTTACTTTGAGCTTAAGCAAACAAAAACAGTCAGTTGGCAGGAGCCGCATAGCAAGCACTTACAGAATGCTCAGTGCCGTTTGTTACCTGGGCACTCCCATTCCTCAGACTCCATGGTGGCCTTGGCTGAGAAGAGGCCAGTGCTAAGCCTGAGATGAAGGGAAGAGTAACATGATTGGTGGTGGAAGGACCCTACTCCATGCAGGATAACCCACGCAGGTGAAATCCTTCCTCTGCACAAATGTCCATGCTATCTTTGGCCTTGGCATGTGTGATGCAATGATTTTTTTTCTCTTAAAAGATAATCTGGTTTTATTGTTATTGTTAATACTGGTATCACTGATGTTATCTGTACTGTACTGTAGACAGTCCTGGTGGTGAATTGGGGTTGTGTAAACTCTGGTTTTCACTGAAAGAGCCCTAGCACGGGGGAGAGAGATTAGGATAGGATAACTCTGGGAGAGAAAGCTGGCCTGGACCAGAGGACTGTCATCATTTACATGTGTCCTTTGTTCCAGGAACAGCTTCCATAATGAGCTGCTAATTGTTCTTTGAAGACTCCTGCCCCTTCCTTGACCTGACTCAGACAGACACTACAATAGCATCTTATACAAGCCCCAAGCCACACAAGCTCACACAGGCTAGAATGTCATGTGCCCTCTGGGTGTGATTATCCACACTCCTTAAGGCAATTGGGGAAAACCCAGGCAAGAGCAGTCTCCAAGGCAATCACACTGTCAGAGGCTGGGCTGCTCCAACAGTATCCACCTGCTATGAAGGTTGGACCTGCTTCTTTCTGTGGATGCTCAGGGCAACCCAGCTGGCTGCACCCAAAGGCTGATTTTCAAGACAAAGGAGCCAGGTACCTAAAGATGCAGTCAGGTGTCTTCAGATGCTTCTTGGTTTCTGATGGCATTCCCTCTGGTAAATCCATCATAAGTTAAACATACACTTATTACACCTGATATACTAAACTGCAGAGCTTAGCCTGGCCTCCCTGAAATATACTCAGAACACTTACAGTAGCCTGCAGGTAGGCAAGATTGTCTAGCACAAAGCCCATTTTATAATAGTGCATTGAATACCTCATGTAATTTATTCAGTTCTGTTCTGAATGTAAAAAGCGGAATTGGTGTGTTGCATGCTTTCATCCCATTCTAAAGTGGAAAATTTGTAAGAGAATCATGGTAAGTCACAACTGTCTGCATTTTTCTCAAGAAGAATAGGACCAAGAATAAAGTGTTAGCCATTTTTGCTCATTGTATCAGCCTTTGAACTCAAAGAAGCCAGGACTCATGTCTGTCTAGTAGGTATCTGCCTCTACAGTGCTCAGCATGTAGCAAGTACTTGTAAGTACCAGATGGATGGATGAATGGATGAATATGGAGGGATTGATGGATGGATGCAGGGATGAATGGATGAATGTGTGATTGGGTGAATAGATAAATGTATAAATGTGTGGAAGAATGAGTGAGTGAATGGTTGTGACTAGATGGGTGGATGGATGGATGGATGGATGGATGGATGATAAATAGACTGATGTTTATATAGTTGGGTAGGTGGTTGGTGGATGTTTCTACGTATCTTTGATATCACCTGACACCCTCAGACAGTTACAGCCTAGTTCCCAGCCTATTCTTCTAAAGTCAGAGGTTTGACAGAAAAGTCATTCCTTGGCTCATTCCTATCTATTTCCATCTAACTGGCTGACACCAACCCACACTTCTCATCACTAACTATGAGTAACCTAAAAGTCTTTGACTATTCTTTCCAGAAGTCCCATTCACCCACACTTATATTCTGAACATAGGCATCCTCCAACTGCAACAATCCTCATATGTCACACATTCAAGGCAATGGCACACTTATTTTCTATGGCACAGTCCAACTTGTCATCAGGCCAAGAGCCTTACATGCAACGATTTATCAATGTAGTTTCCTTTCATCTTGTAGCTCAAACTCAAGTCTTACACTCTAATACCAGATACTTAAGCTGTGAATAAGAAGATTGAAACAAGAATCTACTGAGTAATAGGGGCTAAGTTTGAACATGGTGTACAGTTTACTTTCAGACATTTCATGTGCCAGGACCATCACCATGTGACCCCAGCTTAAAAGTAAAAAAGACAGGGATTTTCTTCTATTCTCTTCCAGGGTGGACAATGTCATTCTATTCCTGGGCCAGAGTCCCTCATATTTAGGTAAAAGTGTAGTAGTTCAAAGGCCAGAACATCTGCTCTGTTTCTCTCTCCTCATTAGCCTTTTGTGAAGTTGAGGCCACACCATTTTCTTACAGTTCCCTCTCTTGACTGGTTCTTATTCTGTGGTTTATTTAAAGATACACATAACTCCCCACAGAGAGAGAGAGAGAGAGAGAGAGAGAGAGAGAGAGAGAGAGAGAGAGAGAATACCTATATACATCTTTACACGCTGTATTTTCTCTAGTCTAGTTCTCAATCAAAGGCTAAGGCTTCCAGGCATTTTTCAGAGGAGGAAGTTTGAAGAATCACTGGGGAAAGACCCCACTGAGACAATCAGACCCTCCTGCTTCTTCTGTGAGCATTAGGATGGGCCCCGGTTATCATGGAAGCTGCAGCTGTGAGTGAAACATGAGAACATTGGCTGGGTGGCCATGGATGCAAAAATTATTGGATACAATTGGGGTTGGAAACAGACTGTGTTTAGCAGCCTGCGCCAACACTGAAGATCAGAATGACCTGTCTGCAATGGTGTATTGCAGTTGGCTGTGACAGTAGTGGGTCAGCTCTGGATGGAGACAGCTGCACCAGGTCTGGGTGCAAAAGGGATCAGAGCATTGGCACAGCAGGGAGGGAAGCAGACTCACTGACCCAAGTGGAAACTCATTTGACAGTCTCAGTCTTTCCCCACCCCCTTCAGATTTGACAGCTCTTTCCTGATTGGTCCCATTTTAAACACCATTTGCATATACACACACCCAGCCAATCAGAGTTCCCTGGGCTCTATATAACAGTGTGCACAGAGAAGTATTTGGCAGCCTAGCTCTCAAGGTCTCCCAGGCTCTGGGGAGGACTTTGGCTCCTAAGCACTCATTAAAGTGCTCCTCAGACCTTCCTGAAGATTGTCCTGCAGGAGACCCACCACAGGCAGGAGAACACACTGTAACTCCAGCTATTTTTGATCCACACAGCTCCTACTTTGAGATCAGATCCTCTGTTTCCTGCCATAACTTGCAAGATTTGCTGTTTTATCTGTAAACAGGGGGACTCTCCCAGCCTTTGAGAAGCGACTCCTGCTCTTCTCATTGGTGACCTCTTTTTGAAGACTTGCTATGTGAGGGTCTGTGCTCTGCTAAGAGCACTCAGTTTTAATACCTGCAGCTCCTGTTAGAATCCTGCTGCCATCAAGGGTCTCAGTTTCTAATTCCAATCAGGTTTCTACGTTCCCTTTTGAACTGTTATGGGTAACAACAAAAGTTCCCCTTGCTTGATCACCCTTCACTGTGTGCACAATCCATTCTTGGAGAGAGGGCAAGACAAGAGCCCAAGACAGGAAAATCAACGCTCAATCCTGCCAAACTCTTAACTAAATCACAGTGATTACATTTAGGTCACTTCAATAGCATGGATGGGGGACTTTTTACAGGAGCATGGATGACTCAAAGACAGCTACATCATGGAAAAGCCCATCCCCACGACTCACATAGCATTTACATCTCTAGCGCTCCTTGCATGTTTTCAAATAAGTAGCCTGCTTCTTCTGTGTTTTCTCAGCAGTTGTTACTTTTTGCATAACTTTGAGAATCCTGGAACTTTTGTTTACTTCCTGGGTCATGTACGTTTTACTTTCTGAGTCTTAAAGAGCTTCCTTCTAGGAGAAAATGTTTCACTTTAGAGGATGTAGCTGCACAAAAGGCTACTTATGCTGGGGTGTATTTCCACCAGTTCTATTTGCTTTATTTCTTTGACATCGTTTAATATGATCAGTCTTTAAAGTTTGCTTTGTCTGATTTGTTTTTGAGACAGGGTCTTGTTATGTGCCGCAGGATAACTTCAGATCCTGCTGCTCAACTTCACCAGGCTTTGTCTTTTATGTTCTAACTGCCATTGTAGGTGCTGAGATGGCCACTTCCTGCTGCTCTCTCAGGGAACCCCAACAGCCACAGTGAACTCAAAATGATGTTTTTGCTCTGCTCTTCACAAGCCCTCTTCAATCCATTTTTCAAGCAGCATCAGAGGGTATCACTTACTTATTAGAGCCCTGGACTGCCTTCTGGTTTTAGTTAGGCATAAATCTGTGCTCTTACAATGACCTTCAAGTCTCCATATCTCCCTTCTCAACATTTAGACTTTAGCCTAAATAATGCCTCCTCGGCAGGCCTTTCTTGATCATCCAACTGAAATTATTTCTCTATCTATTCCCTCTATTTGGCCTATTATTGTGTTTTCTCTACTCTTCTAGTCATCATCTGCATTGTTTAGTCCATTGGCTCATCTGTGAACTATCTTTACCACTTAGCTGCAAAACTCTTCAAAGCTTGGAATTGAAGTTATGTGCATTGTGTTTCCGCTTGTATTCAGGGTCTAGTACCAGGTACTTTGAAAACTTTCTATGAGTATTAGGTGAGTGATCTGCCTCTGCCATGGAGCTTGGTATTGTGCAGCCCATAGTTCATGTTCATGTGGCCTTTTATTTTGGCTTATCACAGAGCCAATGCATATCTCAAGTAAATGCCTGACCAAGAATGAACTGAACCCACAACTTGACAGCTCTGTTTTCTCTCGAATCCTTCTGAGTCTCCTAGAAACATTCATTAACTTTCCAGTCCAAATCTGCCCCCTGTTCCCTGAGAACAAACCCCTTCTCTACAGCTTCTATAAAATCTGCCTTCCAGGGGACTCTTGGGGAAGAGAGATTTACTTTCCCTTCCAGAGTCACCTGTGAGGGCAGGAAAGGTATTGCTATTATTTTATCCATTTTTCACTTGGATAACCTGGGGCAGGAGTTAATGGAATCTTTCTCTGCACCTCCTATTGTGCCCCCTCCCCAGATAACTCGAGGCTTCTGTTATGGACTGAGTGCTGAGACTGCATGCTAAGGGTCCTCTTCTTCCAGTGCTCAAGCCAAAGCAGGAACAGAGAAGGCTGTTCTGGGTGCTCTGAAAGAAATAAGGCCTCTTCCAAGCAAGTTCTAGTGACATAAAGAATTGACACCATAAAATAGGCAACGTAGTATAGCCCACAGGGATCACTATCAGTTTGGAATGGCAGGCAGAGTTCCCCTGGGCAGGCAGCAGAGATCCTCTGGGCAGGCAGGTGGACAGGGTTGGCAGACCATGTGCTGAGAGGCCCTTCTTTGTCTCTCTCCCCCTCTGTCTTATCTGAATCCACGTCTTAGTTTCTCCATCTCTATTTTTTTTCTTTCCCTCTTATTGGCCTCATCACTCCCACTGCAAGAGCACGTGGACCTGTCCTCTAAAGTGACAAAAATAATGTCTCCACTCCCCCCTAAAGAACACATGCTTCTCTGGATTGAAACTCTCGGAGATCTTACTAAACTCTCAGAGATCTGTGCACACGTGCAAATAAAAAATATGAATAAATACATTTGTCCTCCCCCACATGCCTCTACCCATTTAGAGGAACCAGTTCCATCATATTTGATCCCTTTCTATCTCTGTTTCTCCCCATTACTTAGACTCAGACTTCTGAAACAATAAAGCTTAGACTCTTCCTTCTGAATGTTTTGATTCTCTCTATCTCTGCCATGTACTCTTTTGTGTTGTCAGCTTTCTGCCACTGTCACAAAACACCCGAGGTAATCAACTTTAAAAGAGGAAGGATTTGTATTGATTTGGTTTGAGAGATTTTGGTCCATAGTTAGTTGGCTCTGCTTTTTGTAGAACCATGGAATGGCAGATCATTATGGCTGTAGTACATGGAGGAACACAGCTGCTCACCTCAAAGTGACCAAGGAGTAAAGAGTGGGTGGATGAGAAAGTAGATGAATGTTTGGGTTGATAGATTGATATATGGATGCGTAGATGAAGGGTTGGTTGCATAAATGCATGTGTGTATAGCTGGATGGGTGGTAAAATAAATCAATCCATCTGTTCATGCCCAATGCCCTTATTTCCTTTTCCTGCACACCTATTACAGAAAGCAAACCTTTAGTACATGCCTTTTAAGGGCATTTAAGTCCCAAATTGTAACACTTAGTTCATCTTTGGTCTTCACACACTTGTGAGATAATGCTATTTGCCCACAACAGAGCAAAGCTTAATACATGCTTTTCTCTCCATGGCTGTTCCCTTGGGTCACAATTCACAGTTTTGACTTCCATCACACTTTTTGAAAGTTGTCATTATGATTGATAGAAATAATAGATGGCTCTGATTTTTTGCCTTTGGTCACCTTTCTTTTAGTGGAAAGAGGTTCAAAGGAGTATAGCAACAGTCCTATGCAGAAGGGCAAGGAGCCTAAGAATTGAGGCAAAGAGAGTTGCACATCCATCTACTTTCCTTCAGGGACTTGGGTCTCTTCATCTACAAATGGAGTTGCACAGTATTTATCCTCTGTACACAACATGGGGCCTTTGTTTGGGTCTTCACTCATTCTTCATTAACTAAGAAAATCTTAAATAGTAAATGAACATCTTGCAGGATATAAACAAATATCTTTCTGGTTCCAAGGAGCAAAAATATCAAGAAGAGTACAAAATGCATGTCCATTTTATTGAATTGATCATCCATGAATCTATTTTCCCATCCACTCACACACAAATCCACACATCCACCCACACACAAATCCACACATCCATCCACTCATACACATGTTGATCTACCCATTAATGCACTTTACCCATCCATTTATCCATCCACACACATCCACTTATCTACCCATACACCTACCCACTTACTAATCTACCCTTTTATTTATCCCTTCACCCATCCATCCAACCAACCACGTATCTACCATCCATCTGTCCATCAAACCACTCATCCATATATTAATGCATCTACTGAACCATATATTCATTCATCTACACATCAATATATGTACCCATTGATCAATCCATTCATTCATTCAGCCATCCACCCATCCACATATTCACATCAACCTACAAATCCACATATCCATCCATCCACCCATCAAACAAGTTATCTATCCATCTACCCATCCACTACTTTCCATTTCCACTTTGGTCACTCTAGTCAAGGCCATCATCGTCACAACACACTTTCGCCATCTACTTTTTCCCCTTGCTTTCATTCTTACACATTCTTCTGGAAACTAGTATTTTAGCTATTAGCTGGAATGCTCTCTTAAAAATACCAGCTAGTTATTGGCTATCCCCATCTAACACCCTCCTGTGATCCCTCACTCCTCCTATGATGTGATCCTTTAACTCAAGATTCTTGATTATCTAGCCCACTGTTCTCTCTCTGACTTGTCTTTTGATCACATTTCCCCAGCTCCACTATACTTTAACCATTGCAAAGTTATTCAGTTCATTTAACATACAAGAATTCTCTTCCCTAAGATTCATCCTTATCTCTTATATTTCTGATTCTTGTAAACATAGCCTGTTAGACACTTAACAAGTGTTAATGCATGACTAATTAAGCCCACATCAACTATATCACTCAGAGTGCCCTAATAAGCCCCATCATAACTGGCTGACACTATCAATTCTGTATTTGTACAAATACTCCTTGTTTTCTCTTTCTTTTGGAGTAAATTAATGAACTTCCACTGAACATAATTTATATATATATATATATATATATATATATATATATATATGTACAATTCAACTATCACTAAATGCTTTGGTGTTCAGAGCTCAATGGGACTGTTTTATTATAGGATATAGCACTGTTAGAACTCCCTAAAGTAAATAATGACATGATCTGTCCACAGTTCACCATAGGACACAGAAGCTTCTACATAGAGAGCAAACATTTTTTTCTAAGAGTGATAGATTTGACCTTGATCTGATAAGGTCAGGAGCTTAGGTCTCTCGCCTCAAAATATATTTCCTCTACTTTCTGATGCAAAATTCTCAGCTTCACACTGAGCTTTCCATACTACTATCTTGGATGAAACAGGTGTACCCAACTACTACTGAGTGTAGTAAGCTACTGTCCCCACAAAGTGACAGGGTAATTCTCAGTCAATGCCCATATGGATTCAGGTCAGTGTGTGAGTGGCTAAATTGATCTCACCTTCTAAATTCTGAGTAGATAGGTGAACCAAAACTCCCCTGTATTGTTGAGGGCTTCACCTATACAGGCTGATGACTCACCTCCAAGGTAAAGTGTACAGTCTCCTCTTTGGCTTCTAGGTATGAAGTGAATGGGAACATCAGAAGTGACTGAGTAGAAGTCCCTGTTCTTTCTATCTTGTGTTACAAAGAAAAGAAGTTTGGAGTTGGGGAATCCTGAGTCTTACCTGCAGCTTTGACCCTGCTTCCAGGGTGATATTAGCCAAGCCATTTTCCATCTTTGATCTTCAGCTTAAGGCCCAGACTTGCCATTTGTAAAGAGAAGCAGAACTAGTCTGTGATTATCAAGTGGGGATTATGTTTATCCAGGCTATGACCTGCCAATTGCTCAGTAAATCCACAGGCCACCAGTCTGACAGCCTGGCCAAATGGCAGAGTTCTCTAATTACATGCAATTTTCATGTAACTCAGCAAGAAGCAGAATTGGTCTCTAAAAAAAAAAAAAATGTCTATACTAGGGGCTTTGAACAAAAATGAGTTTGTTTTCTTTTCCAATTTATTTATTTTTCCCCAACCTTTATTTTTCTTCTCTCCTCTCCCTTTTTCCCTTTCTGTCTTCCATTCAGTTATTATCCTTTCCTTCCTTTCTTCTTTCCTTCTTCCCTCCCTCCTTCCCTCCCTTTCTCTCTGTTCCTTCCTTTCCCATTTTCTTTTCTTTACCTTACCTGATAACTATATGCTAGCCTCATTTTCCTCCTGGATTTAATTCCACTAAAGAAATAGGTTTGTAGTGGAACAGGGAGGATGGAGAATATCACTAGGGTTAAAAGGAGAGAACATAAGAGATAATGGAGGAGAAAGACGGGATCAAAGAGTAGAAAGGAGAACACAGAAGGGACCCAAGGGCATAAGAAGGAGGGGGAAAGAAAAGAAGGAGAGATAAGGTTAACTTCTAAGGCAAAGGCTCATTGATGGTTGGACTGACAAGGCTAAGTTTACAGGGCCTGCTGGAGACTTGCTCAGGCAAGGATGTTGGTCTTGGAAGGCAGAATTTCTTCTTTTCTTGAGAAGTTGGTTTTGGTTTTACAACCTACCCACCTTGTCTAAAACAATGTCCATTACTTGACACCGGTTGACTGTAGATCTTAGCATCATCAAAATCCCTTCCTAGCAACACTTAGATTAGGATTTGATCTGGTAACCAGATGGTTTCAGTTGGCAGGGTAGACACACAGAAATAAAAACACAGCGTCTGTATTCATTCATGACCATATTCAATACCTCCACACCTCAAACACTGTCCATCAGGTACACCCTGGCTTGAGTCTTTGCCAAGTCCTTCTACACAGTACAAGGGATTGCAGATCATGGATAGCAACCACAGCTCTGATCATCAGCCAGGGAACCCAGGAGCCTCTTGAGCACTCCACAGTCTAGGACTGTCAGTTGGGTCCTAGCATGTCAAGGGGTTGAGGACATGATCCCACTGTCTACGTTGGGCTTCTAGAATCAGTACCAAGCCCACTGAGGAAGGAGTTCTTCAACCAAATCCATATAGATTGACTTCAGTGCCAGCAGGAAGAGCAGAGTGTGTAGTGCTTGTAACGAGGCTCTCACAAGGAGCAGGGAGAGCTCAGGTCTCATCAACAGGCACTGTAGCAAAGGAAGACAAGGGAAGCTTCAGGTTTGGGGACAGCTAAGACCTGATCACAGAGAGCTAAAGAGGGCAGGGCTTCTGAAGAACCTCTTAGGCATGAAGTAGCCTACACTGCAGTAGCTGTGATTGTAGTACCAGTAAGTGCCCTGAGCAGCAGTGACTTCCTGACCTTGTGCTGTGTGCCAGAACTGTTGAAAGCACTTTAGATGTGTTAACTCATTTCATCTTCAGAAATAGGATGGGGTAGTTATCATTGCCACCCATATTCTACGTGTAGAAAAAGTGAAGCCCAGAGAGATTCGGTAATTCACTCAGGTCATGTAACTTGTAAGCAGCTAAGCTAGTATTAAAACCTGGAAAGTAAGAGCCCAGACTCTGGGCTGACAACCATGATACAGTACTATAAGAACATAGGATCGAAAACCTGGAACCAACCTGCGCCAGCTCAGGCAGAAGATCATGCTGAGCAACAAGCATAGTAGTTTTGTTTCAGATGTTTTTCAAGTTATCAAGAACCTGGTGCAGGACAAGGTATGGCAAGAGCTTCTCTTCATTACGGCAGCAAAAAGATCTAGTGCAAGTGCACAGGTCACTAGCAGCACATGGAGCTAAGGAAAGCAGGAGTGTGCTAACATCGCCCTAACATTAGACATCTATGAGACAAACTCAAGTTTAAATAATTCTAGAATTTAGTCCCTGGTATATCTCTAGCTTGATGTCGACCCACCATAACATGGTGACTGAGAACTGAACTTGGTAGCCAGAATTCCTTGGTTCAGACCCAGCCTCTAGCCCTTATTTGATGTGGGACATGACCCGGTCATTTCCTGTTTGTGGACTCCAGTTGCCTATTGTAAATCAAGAGTCAAAGTAGAAAACCCTTTTCTTCTGAGTGTGAGTATTTACTATGATTCTCAGCCACTAGTTTCCATGTTGATTTCAGATGCTCTATAATGCTTGGAAATAAATTCAACTCTTTATTTTAGTATGTCTGAAACCAAGTGGGTCCTTTTTTTTAATAAATGCATGCTTTTGTATGACTGTATGTGTGTATGCTATATGGTTGCAGGTGTCCCAAGAGGCCAGAAAGGGCATTGAATTCCCTAAAGTTACAGGCAGATGTGAGCTGCCTGAAAAGGGTGGTAGGAATTGAACCATCCTCCTCTGGAAAAGCAACAAGTGCCATTAACAGCAGAGCCCTCTCTCCAGCTCAAATAAGGTTGTTGTTGTTGTTGTTGTTGGTGGTGGTGGTGGTGGTGGTATTTGTTTTTATTTCTTTTTCTGTCTTCTTTTCTTCCAAAGTGGATATACACCTTTGCCTGGCTGGCCAGGTACACACAGAATGAGCAATGTTGGATGTGTTCAGCCTCAGTTCATCCAGAGTATCAGGACCCATAGCTGACAAACCCATCTCTCAGTGGAACCCCACCCCCACCCCCACCCCCAAGCTTCCCTAGGTTTATCTCTCTGAAGCAATCAGCTTACTTCCTCCCCTTAAAAGCTGAAAGTACTTAATGCCTCCATCAACACCTCTTCTGCTTAAATCCTTAGCCATTATGGTCCAGCTTCCCACTGAGCCTCTTTTCTCATATCCCATTGAGATCTCCCTAACACCCCAATATCCCAAATTTTCTCCTTTGCCTAGCTTCAGGCCTTTGTGTTACCATGTGTAAATAACATGTTGCCTTTTTTTCTCTCTCTCTCTTCTCTCAAAGGCCAACAGATTGTCATGTCTACCACAAGGCTCCCCAGCAGCAGGAGCTGGTGTTTAACCTCTGGCCTCTACAGTGAGCTGTTTGCATCATGTGAAAGGTGGGTCACTGTCAGATGACCACTCTGGTGGACCGTAGGACTGACTGGCAGAAGCTGTGGAGCCTGGCCTCAGCCTCATTTCCCTACTCAGGAGGGTTGAAGTGAGAAGGTTGCTACCAGATTCAGCTTGGCTCATCTGCAAGATGGGAATGGTAACTATCCCTTAGGGCCCTTAATTGCTCTCTACTTCTACTTTTGCCCTTATAGTCTGTCCTCACCCATGCTGTGCCATGGCAGTTCTTTGCAAACTTAAATCAGGCATTATTCCCCTGCTATGAGACTCTTGTCAATTTCCATGTCCTTGGAATGTCCATGCCCCAATTCCTCCACTAATTTAAAAGTAGGCATTTGACTTCATTCTCGTCTTCTCCTCTCCATCACTCAGTTGCTCAGCCTCTTGGGCTTACTTCCTGGATGGCCTCCATAAGCTCAGCACTCTCAGTGCAATGAGCTCAGCTTGGAAGTCTCTTCCCCAGAAATCCACTTACTCACTCACAGCGGACTTCTTTCCAGCTCTACCTGCCAAAATAAGATGCTCCTGTCCCCTCACTTCCTTTGCATTGTTAGCCATCACCTGCAGAGATGTTAAGCTGCTTTGTTTATTTATTTATTGTTTGGTTCCCTGCTCACAGCTATCCTGCAGAATAAATTTCACAGAGGTAGAGGACACTCACATTGCTTATTATTTCATCCCAGGAACCAGAAACAAAAGTTCTTGGCAGACCCTGGGCACTTCACATACAATTATTAAGCCGCTGATTGGGCCTCAGCACAGTGCCTAGATCCAGGTGCCAGGTGATCAGTGCATAGGACCATTGTTCTTTTTATTTTTACCTCTTCTTTCTGGGTCTCACATGAGTCTTCCCTGCTGGCTTTTGAGCTCTTTAAGAGCAGTGGCTTCTTTTGTGTTACTCATCTCTGTATCCCTCATAGAACCTGGTGTAGAGCAGGAGCTAACTTGTATGTGTTAGTGTCAAGGAGCTCTGCAGTCATGAAGAACGTAAAAAATAAATAAAGGGAGTGGCTCCTTGGATTATTGTGTCAGGCTTGATGCACCAGGAGGAAGAGAATGGAGGAAGTGGAGCTTAGACCTGATGCTCTCCTTCTGGGGTGGCACTTCAGAAGTATGTCAGTGTGGCCCTTGTTCTGCCTGCCCCTGATCTCCCTTCCTCATGGGCAGCATCCAGAAGTCCCCACACTCAGATGACTGGATCCCCTGAGGCTCTGAGATTTGCACATTCTTTCCTACACACCTTCCTACACAAGTGTGAGTCACTCTTGGGAGGGAGCAAGCTGTGCCAAGCTCCAGCTTCACCAGTGCCTGGGGACTCTTGCACCTGCAGAGCCATGTGTATTTTCTACCAACTCTTTGTCATGCTGGGAATGTTATTAAAATGCTCTATTTATCAGAGTGAAAAAAAAAAAAACCCAGCTTAAGCCAAACAATATAGGATCTAAAATACAGGCTGTGAATTTAATTTGTACGGCAGCTGTGGTGCCCGAGTAACAGGAGGTGATTTATGATTCCCTCGAGGGAGTCAGGTGAGCCAGACACAGAGGGGTGGTTCTTTCTGTACTCTTAGTCTGCCTCCCTGGACTCTGTCTGTTCTGGGTCCTTGGGTCAAGTAGTTCCCTGAGTCTGTGCAGAGTCCAGCTGGTGATGGAGCTGGGGGAGTTGGGCAAGCATGGATTCTGCCTTGAACAGACATCTGGAATATCCCCGGGTGTGTTGATTTGAACAGAAAAGGAATATCTTGTAATATAAGGGTAGTCGTGGTACTGGAAAAAGAAACTGAAATATAGGTAATGTCACCCAGAAGTGATAGGATGTGGTCATGATGGCATCTCACGTTTATGATTGGCTATCATGTCAGCTTTTGCCTAAATGGGTCCATATCACTTTCCTCACTCTTCACAGCACCTCCACACAGATCCTACTATGATTTTCCTGCTGTAGATGAGAAACTGAGGCAGGCTCAGAGTTGAAGACTTTGCTCAAGGAGGTCACACAGCCTGTAGGTGGCAGAAGCATTTAACTGCATGTAGACCTGTCTTAGAGAGCAGTGGCTAGATCCTGTAGGTGCTGGTCACTTCTGCTTGAACTTGGATTCATTCTGCAATATCTAACCTAATGCTAAAATGGACTGACTTTGCTGGATAACTTGGGTGTTATACTGAGCCCTTTCTCTGTGTGATCTCATTTCTTATAACTATCTGAGGATGTAGGGCATATCCTTATCCCCACATTACAGATATAAAAACTAAGGATCAGGAACATAGAGAAATGTGTCCTGGTCATCTGGCTTCAGAGGTAAAATGCCAATCATTGCAGTCTGTTTTTCACATGGACTTCAGGCACACAGGCACAGGTTGACACTCAAATATCAGCAGAACTTGTTTCTTGTTTCTTTCTTTCTTTCTTTCTTTCTTTCTTTCTTTCTTTCTTTCTTTCTTTCTTTCTTTCTTTCTTTCTTTTCCGAGACAGGGTTTCTCTGTGTAGCTTTGCACCTTTCCCTGGAACTCACTTGGTAGCCCAGGCTGGCCTCGAACTCACAGAGATCTGCCTGGCTCTGCCTCGAGAGTGCTGGGATTAAAGGCGTGCGCCACCACTGCCCGGCTCAGAACTTGTTTCTTTACAAACATCATTCCACAACTTCTCTAAGGGTGCAGCATGTTCTGAGGCTGAATTATGTGGTGTGTGAGGGAGTTGTCTTAATTTTCACATGTATGTTGCTTTTGATGTTCACTTGTAGGGAAAAGATGTCAACTTGTCCATGCACTGGACTGTACAAACCTAGGAAAATCAGGAGTTTTCTTCAGCCTCTAGATTTTCAGCTAGGAAATAGAAAAACAAATCAAGTGTCTTTACAAGTGCCAGGGACAGAGAAGTCCTGTGACAATCCAGGGGGACGACAGGAAGGGAGAGAGACACAGGAGAAGGTGAGAAAAGGGGAGAAGGAGGGAGGAAAGGAGAGACAGGGAAGGAATGAAGGTAAGACAGAAGGAAGGGAGAGGGGAGGGAAAGAAATAATTGGGACAGGAAAAGACATGGAAGAAAGTGAAGAGAGGGAGAGGAGTGGGAAGGAACCAAGGAAGCAGTAAATAAAGGGACAAGGAAGGGAGGGGTGAAAGGATATGAAGGAAGGAGGGAGGGTTGGGGAAGGAGGAAGCACAGTCAGGGTAGGCAGATGCTAAGGATTTTTTTGCTAGCATTTGGCTCAGCTAGGCTCCAGGATCTGTGTGTTAATAGTGATGGTCTGCAGAGGAGCACAAGGCAGCACACTGAGGCTTCCTGACACAGGATGATTCTCATGGATTGTGGTGGCCAAGTTGAACAGGATACCCCAGACCAGGCCTTTGGTATTTACACAATTTAACCGAATTTAAGGTTTCAGTTACATATGAGGCTGTCATTAAGAAGACAAAGCCAGACTCTTCATGTCTCCTGGCTTACCTCTATGGCCTTTTCACCCCCCCCCCCCCCCCCCCATCCCCCACCCCCGCACTGAGTGGGCCATTCCAAGTCCATGCACCAGCGAAGTAGCATAGGGAGGAGTCATGTCTGCTTTTAAAGTAATTTAATGTGCCTTAGAAAGGGACAAGGCTCTTGTGAAGAATTGGTAAGTGCTATTAATATGGTCATTTAGAAGTAACCTGCAGGTTAAAAATAGAAGACGGTCATCGTAAAGGGGGAACCATTAAACAGCTAGATGCCCTGGAGGCATGTGTGCATGCTGGCAGAAGAAGAATGAGAACACTGGAGGCACAGCATTGCTTATGCAATCCTGCAGAGTGAAACTCTGCTTTATAGCTAAGAAACATGGAGGGAGACCCAGTATAGTACTTGCTCAAGAATCCAACATGATGTGTCCTCTACAGAAAGCAGCCTGGAGATGTCCCAAAGAGTTAAAAATGGAGCTGCCATATGGCCTAGCAAGTCTACCTCTGTGGACTTACCCTGAAAAAAAAAAAAAAAAGCAGCAGTCAGGCTTCAGGGAGCATCTGTGTTCTCATGCTCACTGCAGCATGGGAACCATACCCACCATGGCCAAGCGTGGAAATAACCCACTCACATCAATATATGGCTAGGCTAAGGAAATGTGATAGAGAGTGCAGTGGAACACTAGTCAGCCTTCAAGAAGAAGGGAAGTCTGCCTTCTTGAGATAACGTTAGTATAAATAAAATAAGCCTGTCACAGAGATGGAAACACCACATGATTTCTAAGACCCTCAAATAGTCAAACCCATAGAACTGATGCTGTGGTGCCAAAGGTTGGGAGGTTGGGGGGGGGGGTGTCAATCAAGCAGCAGAGTTTCAACTTAGGAAGAGTAAGTGCTAGATAGAGAGCTACTGCAGGACACTGTGGACAGTCAACAGAAATGCCTTGCACACTTATTTGTGAAGAGAATAGATCTCATGCTCTGTATTACAAAAATGAAATTTAAAAGTAGCTTGCCCAAGACCAAAAACCTTGAAATCAGCAAACTGGAGCGGCCTAACCCACGAGGAGCCCTCATCTCTGCCACAGTTTCCCTGGTATCTTCCTCCTGCTACACATGAACCTGAGTCCCAGAGCAAATATCACCCCTATCCACCCATCCCTGGTTTCCTCTTCCTGCCAAGACACTCACTGAAATCTGGTGGAGTCACTAAAGCCTGGGAAGTATATTTGTTTAAATTGTCAAGATAAATTAACTTTTAGAGCCCCGTTGGAGTGGTCCTGCAAGCCTGGGCTGGGAGCTAGAAGCCATGAATATGCAAGTGCACACAGCCATTGAATTAGCCTGCTGCAAACGTGTTTGGAACCAGCTGCTCATTTAATAATCTGGGACAACCGCAGGAATAGACAACCAACCCACTCTGGCCCATTTGCATGGATAAAGTGATAATTTTATCACACAATTGCAGCAATTAGGTTTCCCCAGACAAAGCCAGGAGAACACCGTTTGGGAGCAATCTTGGGTGTTGCCAGGCAAAGCCTACTGCAGACTCATCCCAGCTGTCAGACATTACAGCCTGCTTCCTGGAGACACTGCCTTCTCCTAGCAAAATGGTGAGGAGTGTGGCCCCAGCAGGCTGGCAAAGCAGGTGTGAATGCCAGCAGGGCTGCTGTGGGACTCCTAGCTAGCTCTGTAATCTCTGAATTCAGATGCAAATGGGAAATGGATGACATGTCTTTAGTGGGTTGCTGTGAAGATCAAGAGGCATTAAAGAAGTACCATCCATTTTCCCAGTAAAAAGCCCAGCATAGTGACATACTTTGTAAGCACAGTGCTGAGGGGCCAAGGAAGGTGGATTTCTGTAAGTTATTGTCCAGGAAGGTCTAGCCAATCAGTGATCTCTATCTGGGTTTGGTAAGAGAACATGTCTCAAAAAACAAAAGTGAAGAGCCATAGATGAACATACTTTACATTGACTTCTGGCCTCCACACACACCCACACACTAGTATGTATGCGCACCCCCATGCACATGTGCACACATATGTGCTATACACACAGGCACATGAACATTAAAAAAAAAGAAAGAAAAAAGAAAGAAATCAAATGAGGATTCTGGATCTACCACCCTGACTCTGACCCTCTTCAGCTCCCAGATGCTATACCTTGGCTGTTCTTCTGGGAGACAGATGAGGTGTGAACAGGGCATCTCCAGGAGAAGCAGGCTGCAGCTTGTGGGTCAGGCACCTGGTTCTACCTCTACTCAAGTCCCTCTAAGGACAGGGTTCAGTGCTGGTCTTGACTGGATCACTGATGCCATAGTTGGTGACATCTTTTCCTGCCTTCTTTTTACCTGGCATAGAGCACTATATTCTAAGCCACTGAGTTGGCATTGGTGTAATGGACCCTTTCTTTGCCCCCACCCCCACTTTGCCTGGCAGAACCCACCTCTCATCTTAGAAAATACCAGGGTCCCTGTTTCTCAGAAGTCCTTGCAATTAACAGCTCAATGGTGAATAGACAAAAGCAGGTCACTGATGTTTCTCAATAATAAATCGAGGAACATAAGGAGAGTCTGGGACTTCTGCCTTTCATCCTTGGATGCTGCTGGGTAATGTTGCTGGGCCTAGAAATTATTGGGAGACCATGGTGACACTTAATGTTTAGGAATCCTTCTGCCTAGGGAACGTACTCTACAACAGTGATTAGTTGCTTCTTGACTGCATTCTCTTCTTCTGGCCCATGACATTTCAGGTCCTTTATTGTTCTTTTGCTATTTCTCTACCAGTGGAAGAGAACTCTGAGGACCCAGAGGATGATGGAGCCAGAAGATAGAAGAAATCGCTGTACCTGAATGACAGAACTGTCTCCCAGGGCTCCTCCCACTAATCCTCATTAGATTTGATGCACAAGAAAAATATATTAACTTCTTTGGAACTGTGTTTTGTTGCACTACCCCAAGATTCAAGGTTGTTTGTTTTAGTTACTTATCACCCTCTTAATGACCACAGTCATTTTCTATCCATCCATGTGGGAGTGAATACTGATAATATCAGTACAGACATCAGAAAGGACTTGTATGATGATGTACTCTGGAAGTTACTGCAACCCAAGGGCTCCTATGTGCAGACTGTATTTTGTAGGGTGACAATAATCTTCCCTGGTTCATATTTAAGCCCCATGTGAGGTCAGACAAAGGCCTGAGGTGGGCCTGGCCAACTAGAAAACACAGTCTGGGGATGAAGGACAATGGACTGGTTCCTGGCAACCAATATGAGTCTTCACTGAATGGAAAATGAGATGGGTTTTACAGCACTTGGGTAGGATAGTTAGGGAATGTTCTTTTTCAGTTAAAACAATAACACAGGGCCTGAAATATTTAGCCACTGGCTGGCCTCCACACTTCCTGGGACGGTGCCATCAAAGCTCAGCCTCCAAGGATATCAAGACTCCACTGTGACCCACTAGAAACACTTCCAGAGCTTTCTGTTCAGTTTTGTTTCCACTCGCCTTAGGTGGAATTTCTGGGCCAATTCAGAACAGGGAGTAAATATACCCTAAGCATCAAAGTTCCAGCTCCAGAACTAAAAGTGATGAACTCAGGCCCTGCTGCTATGGCCTGAGGTCTGATTGTGAGCATATACTACCTGCACTTTAACAATGTCCTCAGATGTGATTTGTTGACCTGTCATTGATGTACAATAATGGAAATTTACCCAGTTGTGTTTCACAAAGAACCTATCCCCACCGTTCCAGCCTCTGAAGCTGTGTGAAGACCCTTGTAAACCTCATATCTGACAATAGTGGACCAAAGGAAGCCTACTTTTTGTGATGTGACAGATATGAATGATGACGGTGAATTCATGCACCTGGTTTGAGACCTGTGTTTGTGACCACTCCCTGCCTAAGAGAAGATTTCCTTGTCCTCGGACCTACAGAGAACCCTGCTTCATGCCAAGATTGGCTTTACTGTTGGTAAAATCTGGAATTCTTAGCTGATGCCTACAGGAGTCAACTTCAAGTTCATTGGCACCTCTGAGACGGTGATGGGAGTTATTGAGGAATATGTGAGCATTTCAATAGGATGTTGGGTTAGAGAATAAAGCCGTGTGGGTGCTAGACTGGAATCCTGTTATGACTATTCCTTTGATGGGCCAGAGGAGATAGATCAGTGAGTAGAGAGCTTGCTGAGTAAGTATCAGTTCAGATTACTAGCACCCACATACATGAATTACATGTGCCTGTAATTCCAATGGAGAGAGAGGAACATTCTGGGATTTGTACACAGCCATTTTAGCCAATCAATGAGCTTCGATTTCAGTGGGAAAACCTGTCTCAAAAAACAGAATGGGAAATCATTGGGGAAGACCTCTAGCTTACACACATTAAGCACACACAAACACACACACACACACACACACACACACACACCACACACACACACACCACACACACACACGTGCACACACACACACATACAACCCTTTGAACCTTTCCCCTTAGGTAATTGCCTAATGCTACTGAGCTGGATTGAATTATGTACCTCCAAATGGACAAGATGAAGCTTACTCCCCAAGGAAACAGAAGTAAGGCCTATCTAGGGATAGTCAAAGATAAATGCGGCCATGACATATAGCCCTGATCCCATAGAATTAGTGTCCTTATAAAAAGGTAAAAAGAAATTCAAGGAAACTCTCTCCTCCCTCTCCATGAGAGAAATTTCCACACCAGGACCCACATCAGGTAGCACATTGATCTGGGAGTAATAGGTTTTTACCACTGTAGGAAGTTAATTTATTTCACAAAGTAAGTGCTTATGGCACTTTGCTCTTATAAACTTGAACTAAGACAGCTATATACTATAGCATTCAGGCTTGCTGAAGGAGTAGCCAGGAGTCCCAAAGGCCAGGATATCCCTTTGCTTGTTTGTGTCAAGGGAATTGTCCAGTGGACAGATAGACAACCCGTGGACTGACTTTACAGTTACGAATTTCTGGGTTGACATTTTAACAGGGGCTGCCTTCTGAAGCTGTACTTTTCATTGTGCCATATGGACAAGACCCCACCCTTGACAACTTCACCTGGATCTCCAGATCTCTGATATTATCTTCTACCCACTAAGAGCAGAACCTTCATATCCCCTATTTAGGGTGCCAAGAATTCCTTCTATCTGCATGCGGGAGTGGATGTTCACTTAATCCTGGAAAAACATACCAGAACCCAGTGAAGCACACTTTCCTGCACCAGGCAAAAGCAATGCATGAGGACAGAGGGGAGTGTCCCTTTAAGGGTCAAGTGCACTCACACACTCATCTTCCAGAGAGATGCATGTGGACCATGAACAACCATGTCATAGCTGCAGATAGACATCTGGGAAAACACTTCTCTGAAAAGACAAAGGAGATAAAACCAAAACCTATGAATAACTTGCAATCTCACCAGCATGCAGCTCTTGCTCCCCAGAACAAGCAGCTCTGTTTTGCTGCAGGCAGGAGGCACTTTTTGCCTCTACAGTCACATACATGAAATGTGTGTCAGACAGCTGTGATTTCATCTGCAGACCTATCCGCTTAATTTTAAACCAAATATCAATCATCTTAAAACAGACATTGACCAAACCCGAATCACACCAAATACAGTCTTAATTAGAATGCAGAGGTAGAGGCTTGCCTGCCATCATGCTGGTATAAAAATTTCTATTTAGTTATAAACCTAGTGCACAATACAAACTTACTCAGTTCGGTGGTCTCTTGTGCTCAATACAACTGGATATTTGCAAAAGAAAAAAAAAAAAAAAGACCTCATAAACCTTGTTAGTTGCATTTTTAGTTGTTACCCAGTATAACATAATATAATTGACATGAACCAAACTATGACATCAACACTCCAGAGGTGAAGGGTCTGCCTGTCTTGCTATTGTGTCTGTGGCATGTGGAATAAGGTTTAATGCACAGTAAGTGCTCTGGTTCATTGAACACAGAATGATTCTGCCATCCTCATAGCAGGACAGCTGTTCTCTTGAATTGGAGCCTTCTATTCAACTATCTTCTTTTTACAGTGCTAGGGCTAGAACTCAGGGACTCACACATGACAGACAAATGCTCCACCATGGAGCCACATTCTCAGCCATTTGTTATGAGCCCCTGGATCTAAGATATGATGATGATTTCAGGACCACCCCTCTAGATACATCAGATGTTGAGAATTGTGGGGAGCTGTTCATTGCTCATTACTGAGCTATCATGCAAGGAAAGATATCAGTTCACTCCAAGATATGTCTCTTCCTTGGGGTGACCCTAGTCAATGAGCAGCTACTGTGCCAACAGAAGGAGCAAACCTTGGGAGATCTCCATAGACTCAGAATACTTTGAAGGAACTTCCCAGTGGCAATCACACGGTATTAAGCTTTGCTCTCTGCTCAGTTGTGTCTCCCTTACTCCACTGGTGCATCTCCAGAGAGAAATCCCAGGGAAGCCTGAAGCATGCAATTTTTCCTTGCAGAGCCTGTTTCTAGGAAACCTTATTTCAAGTGATATTGACGATAGGGAGGATAATGGCAGTGGAATACCAGGAGGGCAATGGGAAGATGGATGCAGTAACGAGTGTGAAGATTGCAAAGCTGGTGCTTTCCAGTACATGCTAGTATAATCCAATCTGAAGCCACATTCAGTAAAACAAAACAAAACAAAAATGAATCCCTTTGAGAGACATTTAGTAGAATGTATATCTCCTCACAATGTCATCCCAGGAGGACATCCATTAGTCTTTCTGTTCTGGTAGTTCTGGTTGTGGGTCCCCAGGAGAGCTGCTCCACAGGGCAGATGTGTAGCCTATAATCTGTACCCTGAGTCTTTGGCATCTTGTACACTGTGAAAGTGCCTCTCCCTCTGGGCCATTCCATTAGAACCCATTGCCACAAGCTATAAATAACACTGATCACCTCCTTTCTTAGCTTCCAAGAGAGATAATCCTCTGCCCAATGCTCTATCACTCTATTGAGAAACACCCCCAGAAACCTGCCCATCAAAACAGAATGCAGTGTAGGTCATCATAGTAGATCTCCCCTGCATTCACCAAATGTTCTGGGCAGTAAACTTCTAAGACCACAGTGATTCTTTTAGTGTAGGAATAGGAACTGGTACTCTGTTCTGTCAGACATCCTTATTGGAGTATTATGACTCCCTTCAAAATATTAAACAGAACTCAAAATCTGGGGAAATCTCAGGGAAACTTACTCACACTCCTAGATTCAGCCTGAGATTGTCAAGATTTTTCAGTCAGAGGATATCAAAAGATTTTGCCTCTTAAAAATACCATTCCCATCAGGGTCATGAAATAGAGGCTCATAGAAAATTCTCTAATGGAAGGGAGCCTGATGGGACAGAAATACAGATAGAAGGTTCAGGATGTTGGTGCATGAGGAAGGATGTTGGTCCATATTTATAATTCACCCCTGACTTATGATCTTCAGTCTCAGCTGCCAAAGACAAGGTAGGCATGGCTCCCGCAAAAGAGACCCAAACCTGGGTGCAGGGAAAGAGACAATTCTCTCAGGCAGGATGAATCCAGGTGGGAGGCACTGATCACCAGATACAAGCCTTCCTTCTCTACACAATCCTGAGCTAACGACAAAGGAAGGGTAATGGTAGCCCCTTGTCAGTATGCCTCTTTCCCCACTGTTTTCCAGACTTGACTTTTATAAAGTTGCCAAGTCTCTGTCCTCAGGAAGTTAATCACATCTCCAAGCCAACCAAGGCAATTTTCAATTGACAGTCCATTTCACCAAATGTATCTACCCAATTAGAGAGAGAGAAAGAGAAAGTGTTTACTTGGGGGCTTCTAGAAAAGATATCCTATCATGGCAAGAGAGGAGTGATTTTTTTTATGATCCTGCCATTTCATCCCTTGGTGAAGTCAACCCATAGACATCCAGTATGTTCACCAAATATATATACCCTGGGACTGCAGGGCAACTGTCTTTGAACTACAAAACTTTGAGGTGATTCAAATACTTACTAACAATTGAATAAATACAATTTGTTTTGCTTTTTTATTTTTCCTAAAGTTATGCTAATATTTTCTTTTATTTCTGAGATTAGACTATAATTACATTATTTCCCTCTTTCTAAAACATTTCATATAGCCCTCCTTGCTCTAACTCAAATTCATGGTCACTTTTATATTAATTACTGTTGCATGCATATATGTATATTTATATACATATATCCTTAAATACAATTTAATCAATCTGTATAATGTTACTTGTATGTAGGTTTTCAGGGCTGACCATTTGGTATTGGATAATTAATTTGTATATTCTTTCCTAGAGAAGACTATTTCTCCTATTCTTATCATTGCATACTCCATGTATAGGGTTGAGGCTTCATAGGCTTTCTCCCACCCACTTTGGCATGTCTATTGGTATCTTTTTTGTTCAGCTCATGTTTAGGCAGTAATGTTAGTGAGATTTTATGGGTGTTGCTTCTGTCATTACTAGGAGATGCAGTCTCACAGCAAACTCCCTGATCTTCTGGCTCTTAGAACCCACCCCAACCCCTTGCAATGTTCCCTGACTCCTAGGTGCAGGACTGTTTCATAGATGCCTCCTAGGACTGGGCTCCTTAACTCTGAATTTTGATTGGTTGTGATTTTCTGTAATGGTTTCTGTCTGTTGCAAAGAGAAGTTTCCTTGATGAGGGGTGAATACTGCACATATCTGTAGGTATAAGGACATATGTCTAGATTATTGATAGGAATTATGCTGTTTTAGTAAAGCAGTTGTTGGTTGTAGGTTCTCCTCTAAGATCCATGACTTCACTAGAACTTAGTAGTTGGTAGGGTTCCAGTGTCAGGTATTCCTTTCCTATTGCTGAGAAGGTCTTCCGTCTGATTATAAAGCTGTTGGTTACCACCAAGGTATATGTGCCACTACTACACCCTCAAAGTCACTGCACCATGCCAGTGATTATTGTGTTTCATAGGAATAATAGCTGGGTAACCTGTGGTTGCTTCCCTCCTTTGGAAGCTTGCACGGTATCTTCTTATGCCATGCAAACTAGTACTCAGAGAGGAAGTATTCATGTCAGTTCTAGATCAGAGACCTCTGGATCCTATGGCTGAAGTGCATGGTGTCTTCAGAACTAGGGACGTACCTTTCACACCTGAGGGTAACCAAGGCAACAGCAATAGACTATGTTTTGGGAGTCTCTTGGACAGCCTTGACCAACAACTCAAAAGAGGGATTCTCATGTTTAGTGTTGGGGTTTTTCTTAGGTATCTTTGGGTCTTAGAGGAAGCATCATCAGCCCAGATGAGAAAAGTTCATTTAAACTATAACTGTATATTTCTACCTAGAATTAGGTGTATCATAGGTTGTTTTAGATACATAGTTAATAGTATTCCCTATGACTTTCCAGCTATCGTTATTGTTATTTTACTCTCTTCTGTCTTTATCTGTATTTAGCTCCCTTCCCCTTCCTAATTAGAGCCCCCCATTTCCCCGTTACTCTGATCAGACCACTTATCCTCTTCATTCCCCTGTCTATTGTTTTTCAACATCCTATCTGATCAACGTCCCCCTCTCTTTTAAATTTTCCTGCTTTCTACAGTTACTCTAAAATATGTACTCACATCTGAAGTTTTGGGACTCAGAGCCTCAGATGAGAGAGAACACACAATATTTGTGTTTCTGGGACTGGGCTACCTCACACAATATGCTCCTTTTTTAGTTCCATCTAGTTATCTGCGAAGTTCATGCTTTCCATTTTTCTTTACAGCTGAATATGTACCTCATTTTCATTGTCTGTTCCTCAATTGTAGGACATTTAGGTAGTTTCCATTTCCTAGCTATTGTGAATACAGTCAATGAACATGGTTGAGCAAATATCTTTGGAGTAGGATATTGAGTTGTTGAGGCATATGTAAGGGGATGGTATTGTTGGGTCATATGGTAGATTTACTTTTTAGCTTTGTGAGAATTCTCCACACTGATTTCCACAGTGGCTGTCCCAGTTGGCAAATCCCACCAACAGTGAATGAAGTTTCCCTTTTCCCCATACCCCTTTCAGTGTTTGTTGCTGGTTCTTCCATTGACTTTTGCCACTCTGGTGAGGTAAAATAAAATCTCAAAGCTGTTTTGATTCCCATCGCCATAATTTCTAGGGATGGTGAATAGTTTTTGAGGTATTTCTTAACCATTTTGCTTTCTTTTGAGAACTTTCAGGTCCCAAGCCCATTTTTTGAATGGGTCACCTTTTTTGTATTTTGAATTTTTTGTATACTCTGGATATTAATCCTCTGTCAGATTTATAGCTGGCAAATTATCTTACCCATTCTGTGGACTTCTTCACTTGTTGGGTTGTCTCCTTAGCTATGCAGAAGCTTTTTAGTTTTGTGAACCACTTGTCAATTTGGGGACTTAATTAATGGGCAAATGGAGTCCTATTCAAAAAGTCCTTTCCTACACTTATATCATCTAAGGTATTGCATATGTTTTCTTCTAATAGTTTCAGTATTTCAGTTTTCATGTTTAAGTCTTTGATCTGTTTGGAGTTAGTTTTTTGTGCATAGTGATAGAGATGGTTTTAATTTCATTCATTGCACATGGACATCCAGCTTTCCTAGTAACAGTTGTTGAAGATGCATCCTTTTCTCAATCATATGTTTTTAGTACCTGTCAAATATTGAATTTCTGACATTACATGAACTCATGTTTGGGTCTTTAGTTTTGTTCCATTCATCAGTCTGTCTGTTTTTGTGTCAGTACTATATTGTTTTTATTACAATGTTTTATAATATATCTTAAGATCTGGAATAGTAATCCCTAAAAGTTGTTCTTTGTGTTCAGGATTATCTTAGCTATCTAATGTATTTTGTGGGTCCACATGAATTTTGAGAGAGATTTTTAGATTTCTGTGAAGAATGGGATGTGGATTTTGGTTGAGATTGCATATAATCAGTAAATAGCTTTTGGTAAAAAAAAAAAAAATCATCATTTTCAAATACTCTTTCTTCCTTTCTTTCTTTCTTTCTTTCTTTCTTTCTTTCTTTCCTTCCTTCCTTCCTTCCTTCCTTCCTTTCTTCCTTCCTTTCTTCCTTTCTTCCTTCCTTTCTGTATTACTTTCTTTGTTCCTATTTCACTGATTTTTCATTTGATTTTCACTATTTCTTGCGGTTGACTAGATTTGTTTTTGTTTCAATATTTATTTTTTTTAACTTTTTGGGTTACATCATTAAGCCATTTATTTGTGCTCTTTCTGTTTTTGTTTGTTTGTTTTTTGTTTTTTGTTTTTAATGTGGTCTCTTAGGGCTATAAATTTCCCTTGTAGGAAGTAGGACTGCTTGCAATGAGCCCCACAGGTTTTGTTGTACTGTCTTTTCAGTCATCTAGTTGTACACTTTTCTCTTATTTCTTTCTTGATTTCTTCTTTGACTTATTCATCATTCAGTAATGAATTGTTTAATCTCAATGAGTTTGTGTATTTACTAGAGATTTGTTTGCTCTTGGTGTTAAGTTTTATTACATTGTAGTCAGATTACAAGGAGTGATTTTAATCTTTTTGAATTCGTAAAGATTTGTTTTGTGTTCTAGAATGTTATTTTTCAATGAAATCGGACACCCTGAGTTTGTTGCATATATTTTTGGGCTAGTAATGTCTTCTTGGTTAACTTAGAATGAAGTGCTCTTATTTGTCTCTTCTGATTAGGTTTTGTCTGAAGCATACTTTGTCAGATATTAGGATAGTGACACCTGCTTGCTTCTTGGTCTCATTTGACTGGAGGAATTTTGTCCGTCATTTTACTCTAAAATGATGCCTTTCTTTAAAACTAAGATATGTTTCTTGTAAACAATAGATGATGTATTTTGTTACTTGATCCATTCAGACAGTCTGTGTCTTTTGATTGAAGAATTGAGACTATTGATATTAAGGTTATTATTTACATTGTTTGTTAATAGTGGTCACTGTCTTGATGATTTTTTTGGTGTATTTATTTGTGTTCTCAGTGGTATCTTGTGTTTTAATAATTATGGCTTCATATTTCTTTCCAGTCTCTCTCCTATGTTCATTCCTCTCTTCAGCCTCAAATAATGCTTTCTGTTTTGCATTTGATTTGTTGGATTCAAACAACTAAACTATTTTTAAGACTGTTTTTGTCATGAAAAGTTTTTCTTTCACCTTCAGCTCTGGCAGATAGTTTTGCTGGGTATTTTAGTTTAAGTTGATGTCACAGATTTTTAGGACTTGGGATGCATTGCTCCAGGGTCTTCTTGCCTTCAAAGTTTCCATTGAGAAGTAAGCTATTGTTCTGATGAGCTTTCATTTATATATGACTTGTAATTTTTTTCTTGCAGCTTTCAAGTCACTTCCTTTGTTTTGTTGTGTATGCTTAGTGTTTCACATATAGTATTCCTTGAGGGTTTTCTTTTCTGATCTTATGAATTTGACATTCTTTATATCTGTGTGGGTATCTGTCTCTCCTTAGTTTGGGTTTATACCACTGATTTGGGATTCTTTTCTCTCATCGAATACTATAATTTGAAGGTTTAGTTTATTTCTGGTGTCCAGCATTTCCTGTTTTGTTTTGTTTTTTAATTTTTCATGTTTCTTTCTTATTTGATCTAGAGTCTCTAGTATAGTTTTGAGTCTTGATATTTTATTTTTGGTTGCTCCACAAGATTTTCCTTTGGGTTTTCTCAGAGAGGTATTGTGTTTTCCAAGTCCATCTTCATTTCAGCTTGAGTCCTCTTCAATGTTTCTATCTCCTTGTTGAATTCTATTCTCAAGTTCTAGAATGTCTTTATCATTCCAATCACCCATATGTCTCTGTTTTCTTCTGCATCACTCGGGTTTATTCTTCTTTAGTTCTTTTTCCTTAAATTCATTGAGGTGCCTGTTTGCATAGTTAGACCTGTGGCATACTTAGACCTAGGGAGAGTGTAGTTAGACCTAGGATGTAATGAAGACCTGTGGTATAGTTAGGCCTAGAATGTGTTCAGACTTAGGGTGTAGTCAGTCCTGTGGTATGGTTAGACCTAGGGTTAGTTAGGCCTAGAATGTAGTTTGACCTATGAAAGTTGCATCTGCACTGAGCATGCATAGCCTTCTCTTTTCATCACTGTACCCTAAACCATACATTAAGACAACTATGTATCATTTACATTGAATTAAGCATTGTATGTAATCTAGGGATTATTTAAAATCTAAGAAATAATGTGGCACTGAGGAGATCATTTAGTTGGTATAGGCCTTGCTGTATACATATGGAGACATGAGTTAAATCACTAGCACTCATATAAAAAGTTGGGCATGGTGGCATGCCTTTGTAATCCCAGTGATGGGGAGGCAGGCACTAGGCAGAGAGCCTAGCCATATTAATGAGGTATCTTCCAGTGACAGACTCTGTCTGAGAAAACAAAGTAGATGACTCCTAAGGAACAACACCCAAAGTTTACCTCTGTCCTCCATAATCCCATGCACAAACAAACACACAGCTTGTATGCACCTGTACACACACACACACACACACACACACACACACACACACACTTGCATATGCACATGTAAAAGGGAAAATGTATGGAGGTTATAGACAAACACTATGCCATTTATATAGTACACTAGAGTTTCCTCAGACTTCAGTGTCTGATGCAGAACCTAGAAGCTGTCTCCTATAGATAGTGAGAGATGCCTGTACACACAATGGCCCACTATACAGTAATAAAACAGCAAAGATCATCCCATCCTTAATTAAGTAACCAAGTTTCACAAAATGGAAGAAGACAACTGCTTAAGGGCACACCATTCAGTTCCATTTATATGAAGTTAAGGGAAAAGGAAACTCCATCTGTGGTTTGAAGTTAGGCCAGTGATTTCCCTGGGGACAGCTGGGTTTGGAAGGAGGCCCAGTGTGCATCTGTGTGATATTCTGATTCATGGTTTATGAGATTTGTTTCACACTTGGGTTCACTTTGTGTAAAATTGGCCAACTTGCATTTCTAGTTTATGTACTATTTGAATATATGATGTACATCACTGAAAACTTAGGTTTGAAGTTTAGGACAGGCTTGCTGATGGAGTGCTCCAAGGCTGCCGACCCTTCCCCTTCTTCTTGCTTTGATATTGTCTTGTAAAGAAGCAATGGATTAAGCAATACCACTATTTTATAACCACAAAGAAGTACTTAAAAGGATGAAAGTGGACTCAAGATGGGAGTCATTTTTACCTTTGATGGCACATCTAAGCTACATCATCTTTGACACTGTCTGCTTCTAAACTTCTCTGTAAGAAAAGAATAAGCATCTGGGTTCTTTAGACCCCAGGATTAAGCTTCCTATGACTTGCAGCAGGAAGCAGCCTCATGGATTCAGAATGGCAGAGGTATGACATAGTGTCCTGTAGAGAACAGGGACAGTCTGAGACTTAGGTCTAGTAATGTTGAACTAGAAGGGATATAAAGGTTAGCACTGATGCCATCACCTTGCAGCAAGCCTTACTCCAGGCCAAGCTCCCTTTAGACAGAAAATCCCTGGATCCCTTGTTATCAGAACTGACTCAGGAACCAGATAAGCTAATCAGTGGGGGAGGAAGGATTCTGGTGACAAGGAGAGCTTCAATGGCAGTGACCACAGCTGGGAGCAACTTAGGAAGACAAGACCTCCACATGGTTGCTTCTCCCCTTGGCATTAAGTTTTATTCTTTTCTCAACATGGAAGAAAGACTGCCTTTGGAAAACAATCACATGACTCTTGCCTTCTTGGAGAGGTTCCTAAGAAACTACATCACATTCTTATACTTGTTGCATGTGGAAGTTCCCCTGTTACTTTATCATAAAAGTTTACACAGCAGGTCACCTTCACCTCTTGGGCCTTTCAGAAGAAGCAGCTCCTTTTCCCATCCATCTTCCAACTGTCCGTAGACAAGATAGAATCTTGATGTCACACACACACCCTGAAGTTAGAGACATCACCCTCTTTAGGGGGTGTCCTCAATGTCAGCAGAAAACCCACATGTTTCTGTGTTAATCCCACTTGGCACTGGAATCTGGTTCTGACAAGAACACAGAAAAAAGAAATCATGTAAAGAATTGTCAGCCATTGTTCCTGTGATGGTGGTGGCTATTGTGCAACCTGAGAGCAAGTGTCCTCATTCTGTCCCTCCTGTCCTGAACACAACTCTCTCCCCAACCAAGATTTGAGATCACATGCATCACCAAGGCACTAGCCTTGGAAACCCTAGGATGTCAGAAGCAACTGACTGTAGGCATCACAAGGCATTGTCAGTGACCATATCTATGACAACAGCCTCAGATCAACTTTGTTGCCATGTGCCATGTGATTGTCTGGGCACCATTCTCATGCAGTGTCCAACGAAGCCAGAAAAGGGGGTCAGGTCCCCTGGACTGGAGTTACAGATGTTGTGAGCAACTGTGTGGATGCTAGGAACTAAATCAGGTCCTTAGGTAGGGCAGCTAGTGCTCTTAAGTACTGAGTGATTTCTCCAGCCCTTGCTACCACCCCCTTTTTACAAATAACAGCCAGTGCTATGACTATACATTCCCAGGGTGCCCAAGAAGAAGAAGATCTGGCCTGGGGGACCTCTCCTCTCCCCTTTACACCTGCAGGTTAAATGGCAGAGAACAAAATGGCAAGAACAACAACACCAGGAATGGCCCTGTCTGGGAAGACTTTGTCAAGTCTCTCTCTGGATCACCCATCTTAAAGCAAGGCACTTATTTAGAGGAGTTTTACTTCAAACTTTCAGAAAGGGCTGAATGTATGATTACAAGGTATGTTTCCCACATAGGGGTAGAAAGTCAAATGGTGGAGGATGAGGACATCAAGAGGGAGGTCTGGACCAGAGAGGAACTGGCGAGGATTAGAGTTGATCCTGTACCAATTGTGTTTTCCATTATACATTAGGGTTAAAGTTCTGATTCTAATCTGTTAACATATGACTCCTTGGTACTGGCAAGATGGTTCAGCAGACAAAAGCACCTTTATCTCCTGACACACACCTTAACCTTGACCCTTCAGCTTCTGGATCTGTGGGAAACTATGCCTCACATTTCAGTGACCTGCTAGTGGTCTTTGCTCTGCTGGCCCTGGCCAAGCACTGCACAATGCAGATGCCAGGCTGGATGTCATTCTGTATATGATTCTTACAAAGCCATGGCTTACTTTTGCATGCAACCCATGGGGTATTTAAATTGTGTGCGCTTAAGAACTACCCCCAAACAGCAGTATTTTCATGAAGGCCATAGTGATTTCTAGCTGGTTGTAATGAGAAGCCAGGGTTAAGAAGTGCCTGTCTGTACGTTTGGATCTCCAGTGTTTCTTCTGAGTCCTGTCCGACGTGGGAGGTCACGTGCACACAGCAGCCCTATGTGAGTCTCTTCTGGACAGCCATTCTGTCCTCTCCCACTGTTGGAGTTTCTTCACAGTGCTGATGACTCTGTGACATGATCTTTGATGTACACAGTTATTTAATTTCTTCTTCCTCTGAAAATATAAACTTGGTGAGGTCAGAGCCCTGAACTCTTTTCGCCCTCAGTGCTGGTGACAGTCAGCATGATGAGTGGATGGGACGCTATGCCTTCCCTCCCTCTCTCTATCTCACAGGTCAGGAATGGCAGACTTTGGATCTGGGCCCAGACTGGATTGAATTCACAGCTGTCCTTCTGGGCTACTTATGCATCCATTATTTTCTTGCCACACTGTGCTTTATTGGCTGCCACTTTCCACCACGGAGTTTCATTTTGTCTCTCAATGGAACTCCAATGAAGGATCCACTATTAGCTTTATTTTACAGGAAAACTGGGGTCCTCCATGTCGGGGGGGGTTTTCTGCGTTCCCTCACCCAGCCCATGAAGGCAGTTCTGTGGCTTGTCCATCCCACCACCTTCCTAGCCTGCTGGGTTGTTTCCTTCCCTGGCCTTTCCACCCAGCATCTCTCTCCAGCTCAAGAGCAGCAGGATTTGGCCAGGTTTTATGAAGAGCAGTCAGTACCGGCTTGATCTAAGCTGGCCCACATTCCAGAGGGTGCTCTACACCTATGCATTTACAGGGAACACTAGTGGACTCAGGGGCTTTAACAAATGAGTATGTCAAGTTTAGAGGGAAGAGTTGAGCGGGGGATGAGGCATGATAGGAGTTGGAGCTGAGGAATGGAGGGTGGATTTTGATCAAAACACGTTATATTCATGCACAAAGCTCTCAAAGAATAAATTTTAAAAAAAATCCCAAACAGCACACTGAGTCACACACTTCAGGAACATCTTGGCACAACTGTCCCCAGCCTTAAGCTGTGCAGGCTTATTCCTGTGGCTCTGCCAGCCCAAGGCTGCCTGCTGGCACTTGAGCCTCTAGTTAGAAAGCAGAAGGTTGGAAGCTTCCAGGAGAAGGTGAAAGGGATTTGAGTCCAGCTCCTTGAGGCTGTGACAGAGTTGGTGGGACTTAATTACAGGAACAGGTGGACACAATGAACATCTAGTGAGTGCCTGGGGTATCACTTGTCACGTGATCATTTAACCATGCAGTGGCCTTGGGAGGTGTGAACAGGGAGAATGGGAGTCCCAATCACAGCCTCCTCTCCTGTATGACCCAGTTTGGTTCAGTGCATCATGCATTGTAACTTTCCCTAGTCTTCTGACCCCAATTCAGGACAAGTCTTCGTTATTTATATAAAATTGCATTTGCTCTGATCTCTCCACATGTAGCAGTCTGGTCCTCTTCCAGAGTCATGCCCATTCCACAGAGAGAGTGATGGGCGCATGTAAACACCACGGCAGGGAGGGGAGGGGCTGCTAACAACCCCTGACAGCTTTCTGTTTTCCTTAAGATGCATCCCCAGTTCTGAACAAGGTGTCCTAGGCATCCTAGTTAGACTCCACAAGGAGCTGCTCCCTGCCCACTTTACAGCCCCTCCTTGTCTGTGTGCCAGGCCTTCTGGCTCACTTTAAGTTTCGAAACACACTGCGTTCCCTCCAGTCTCCAGGCCTTTACACAAGCTGTTCCTTCCGTCTGGCATTTCTCTTTCCCACCCGCCACCACCACCACCACCACCACCGCTGCTACCACCACCATCATCACCACCATCACCCTACTTCAGCTGATTAACACCTGGCCATCTGTCAGAGATCAACTTAGTTGTCACTCTCCCAGATGCCCAACAAGATACAGCCCCTGTCTCATGCCTCCCCACCATCTAGATTAGCCTAAATGTGCCTTCATTCAGAGTGACTGGTTGAGTTTTTAAGTCAATGTTCCTGAGAATAGACTTCATGTGACTTTGTTCATATTCTAACCTGTAAATGAGCCTCCTGGGTTCTCAATTAATATTATTTTTTTCAGGTGTATCTCTGTCTTGCTAGGCAGAAAATTAGGGCTTATGAAGGCTAAGTTGCCTATCTAGGGTTATCCAGAAGACCCGGGACATGAACCAACCCTTCACTACCTAAAACATAGCTCTGTCTGCCTTTCAAATATGTCAGCCTAGGCAGGGTCTCAGGCAGGGGTGTGTGTGTGTGTGTGTGCTACCGAGCCTTTCACTTTGGCCCCTGGGAAATAAATGGGTTGTACTAGCCTCAGTTCAGCTGCACTCCATCATGAGCCAGTTAAGGGGCCGTGTTCCTCAGAACTGCTCTCATCTGCAGGAGAGAGATGGATGGTCCCTAAAGACTCATCTCATTATCCCAGGAGCCAAATTGGGACCCTGTTAAGGAATAGCTTTCCCATCAATAACCAGCACACTAATTCTACAGCCACATGGTGCAGCAGACAGACCAGAGCCCCAGTAATGTGACCTCTGGCACACCTCCCACCATCCAAAGCTAATGGCAATTCTCAGAAAATAAACATGGCCTTCACAGAGCCCCCAGAACACACTTTCTCTAATGTGGTGCAACCATCTTAAGTGAGTGCCTGACAAATTAATGATCCTGTTACACACAGTTCATTGTGGGCTTTAGTATGCAACAGCCATCAACAGGGTGGGCAGGGGATATTTCGAGGACACATAGCAAGTAAAGGCAATCTGCAGCTGTGTGACACATCTGTGCAGGGGGTTACTGGGCAGTGGTTCTGCTCTATGCTTGTATGCAGGTGAGCAGTTTAGAGCACAGTGGAGCTGCATTCTGCCAATACTTACTGCATGTAAATTTGAATTCCATACATCCACTCTTGTGCTTTATAAAGTCCATATGATACTGCCCACACTGGAAAGAATACATTGTAGTAGTTCCTCAATAAATACTTGTTTCAATGATTAATAAAGTCATTAATAAAATCATCCAATGATTAATTAAGTCACTACTTAATCATTGTAGTAAAAATGAGCTATAATAAATGGAGAGAAGAAAGCATTCCTAGACAAGTGGACAGAGTAAAAACATTGTCCAGTACAGCCATTGATACCTATGGGTGCTGGGCTGTGGCATTGACAGGCTCTTTCCTTGGCTAATCTCTGCATTCTTCATAGTCAGCAGGACCAGAGGAGGTCCAGAGAGTTTTTACCAAAGTATTTGGTAAAGTACTTTGTTTTTCCCAAGAGTATTTTACAAAGAGGCAAAGTAATATCTTGAGAAAGGTTGAGGAGAGGATTGTTACAGGTAGATTTGGGGACAGGTGGCTAAAGTTTGAACCATTAACTATGACACATAAGAAGGAAATAATCAAAGCCCTGTCTTATAACAATGACTAGCATTCCCTGAGTGCCTAGAGGCTATCTTGTCCTGTGCATCTCTGTGGTAGACAAGTCCTGCCTCCTCCACTGCATTTTTGGCTCTTCAAGACAGGCAAGGAGCCTAGAGGAGCTGGGTCAGAAGATGGCCAAGTGATTGGTCTTGGGGGTTATACAGAATGTGGTAAGAATCCAGATAAAAGACAAGAGGAAGAGGGGAGAGAGGAAGCAGAGAAGGTGAAAGAAGAAGAGAGAGGATGGCAGGTTGGAGGAGGATTAGTAGAAGAGGAAGGGAAAGGGCATGAGAGGGGAGTGGAAGGGAACAGACAGAGGAAGAGGGTCACTCAGCTCTAATCTATTGGTAAAACAGAATTTTTATGGAGAATCAGATTTGACCAAAAGTTATAGTCAGGAAAACCAGAGGCAATTATTTCAGGGTTAGGCTAGTGAGCTTAGGACAGGACAGTTTCTGAGGTGAATGCCACTGAAAGGGAGGAGATGGTCCCAAGGTAATGAGTGGTTCTTCTTCAGGGGTGGGTGAAGATCCTGCCACCTTCTCAGAGGCTCACACAGATTCCAACAACCTAAGGTCTCCCTGGCCTGCTGTACAGTGTAGGAAAGGTTGGCCAACACCACCATAACAAATATGGATTCAGTTTAGGGGCAGGGTTGTAGAGACATGGCCAACATCCTCCATAAAGACAAAGTAGCAAGAAAGAGTGAGGCACCATGGATACTGAGGATGCTACAACAGGCCCCACAGAGAAAGCCGGGCCGATGAGTGAGCTGCGTAAGGAGCCTGGGAAAATGGAGTTCTGATGTGAGTTCTCCATATAGGGATTGTCTAGGGACACAGATAGTCTTAATTACCAGCTGTTTTTTATGGTCTGTGTCCACTAGTCGAGAGTGAAGGGAAATCAATACAACAGTGCAATTGGGCTATCCCCCGCCCTTCCACCTCCTCTACAGTGGTATACCGGCTCTCCGATTGACTCTGTGAGCAAGCATCTTTTTCACTTTGTGGGGCAAGGCTTATGCCCATTTGTAATTTCTGTTACTTCTAGTCTCAAAATCACCTCCAGCTGCCTGTCTCAGTGTTTTGGTATCCTACCCGGTACCTAAGCGTGATGCTCCTAGCCTGCCCCAGTCCCTCGGGGGCTTTTTGTTAACTTTCACCTGGCATTCCCAAAGGATCCTGTATGTGTAACTCCAACCTTCAGGCCCTTCTGCCTCCCCTTTCAGACTTCTGTCAAAGAAGCACATCTAAGCATAATCCAGAATCTTCAGAAAGGTTGGTGGCTTATTATTGCTTTCTAGTTTTAGCAACACCAAAGCATTGCTCAATGGGCCTGACCAGCTGTGCAGAAAAGGTAAACTCACTGGCCATGCACCAGTGACTCCAAGAAGCAGAGCACAGGCCTCTAATTTACCATATACTGACTGCAGACAGCCGGCAAGTAAGCCTTTCCTCTGAGCAAACAGCATCAGTGACCATAATGTGCTGGTTGGCTGTAAGATCCCCATCACTAATGAGAAATGTCCAGCCTGCACCCAGATGTAGGCAAAGAATCACACAGAATTGTGAGTCAGGACAGAGGAGCAGCATGGGAAGAATCTGAAGCATTTATAGAAAGTGAATAGAAAATCCTAGGATGTTTGAATTTGTCTTGAAAGGATATGGAGGTCCAAAGACAGGTTCAGATATCTCCAAATTGGATCAGGTTTTCTCCTAGATGGATAGAAGGAGGGAGAAATCTTTTTGAACACACACTCTCAAGCATATGCAGATACAGAGGCATATAGGCATGCCTCTATAGAAAATTACATATGATGCATATACCCTCATGTTCAGGAACACAGACACAAACTTGTAGATTTCTCTACACCTGGGAACATGTTCACTCTGAGAGGCTTGCATGATACCTACACACACACACACACACACACACATACACACACTAATTTGGGTTAGTCAGGAGGGATAGGACATAGGTTGATGGTCATTCTTAAATTCTGGAGAGTGGGTAGGAGCAGAAGGATGCTCTGAGCAGATAGAAGAACAGAGGGCAGAGGGAGTAGACAAGCATTCTGATTCTCCAAGGAAGTTAGAATTAGCAAGCAAGTGTGAGCTGTGCATCCCTGTAGGCCCCAGTTCAAAGCTGAGGCTCTGGTTCAAGTAGACCCTTGCATCATAATGCATAGCCCTGATTGGATCTGATCTAATGGTTTCACCCTTCCTGGAGAAAAGTTTATATTTGCTTTTTCCCACTGGCCTCCGAGTGCAGAAGTCAATAGCAAGTGAACTTGAAAGTCTGGTCTATAATAAACAGCAGGGCCATTTCCACCCCCCTGGGCAGAATAATTCTAGTGAAGGGAATACCAATCAGGAAGGAAGATGGGGGTGGATCACTGGTACTTTTGGGGTTGACTTACACAGGAGCTACCATAATCAGGAGCTGCTCTCACTGCCCGTTCCTCCTGTGGCTCGCTGCTGAGTGTCATCAGGAGCCTCTGGGAAGAGGCTGGGACTGGCAGGCAGACTCAGCAGAGGGATGGAAGTACCACACAGCATACTCAGGAGCAGGTGGGGATTGAATCAAAATCATTTCCAGGACAATGAGGCATGGGACAGAGAGGTCTCAGTCAAACTAACCCAAGCACAAGGCTAGGACTCCACAGAAAGATGAGTGATAACAGGGACTTGGAGTAATGGGCAAAGACCTTGATTTACAATATTATAGAGTGGGACAGACCCTGAATCAGTCATTATAGTGAAAACACAAGCGACTTTCTTTTACAAAATGCATAGAATCACATTTGCCACAATAAGTAAGTACAGTCTATACTCACAGACACTTTATCTGTTCATTTAACACATTCGTGACCAATGACGACAAATAGCCGCGAGTGCTTTTTGTGTATTAGATGCTGCTCAAAGCAGGCTGTGTGCAGTAACTCTTTAGTCCTTGGACCAACCTGTCATGTTAGAATTACTGACTGTCACCATCTAAAATGGGAAGCGCGGGGAAGATTGTCACTGGGGAGAGGCCACACAGATGGCAGAACTAGGGTTTGAACCCATGGTGAACAGGACTCTTGTTCCTGCGATGCTCACATTATAGTGGGGAGACACTAAACTAATAAAGAAAATATAGGCAGACAGTGGGTTGTGAAGACTATTCTTGGTTGTCAACCTGACTACATCTGCGATGAACTAAAATCCAAACTGGAGGGAGGGAGGGTACCTGCGAAGGATTTTTGCTTCATTTGAAGTAAGTAGATTCACTTCTAATTTGGATCTTTGAGGCAGGAAGACACACCTTTAATCTGGGCCACAAATTCTGCTGGAAGCCTATATATAAGGACATGGAAGAAGGAAGCTTGGGCTCTTTGCCTGCCTGCCCTTGCATTGTTGCAAGTACATCCCTTCACTGGCATTAGAGCTTACTTCTTTGTGAATCTGTCCTATACTGAAGATCGACTGAGATATCCAGCACTCAGATAAAGGACGCAGGCAAGATGGTGGAGCTTTTGAAATGCAGAGAAAATCAGTTGGTATGAGAAAGGTAGAGTGGTCATATTTACTTTTTTCTTTTATTATTGAGATTATAATATAATAACATAATCTTGCCCACCTCTTTCATCATTCCAAAGCTTCCCACACACCCCTCCTTGCTCTTTTTTAAATTCATAGCCTCTTTTTTCATTAATTGCTGTCCCATGAATATATGTATATGTATACATATATGAATATGTATATGTATATGTGTATATATTTCTAAATACAACTTGCTCAGTTTGTATAATGTTACTTCCATGTAAGTTTTCAGGGCTGAAACTCCTGCCTCACAGTGACTGAACACTAAATAAAGGAAAGTTCACTCCCCGTAACTGGAGACACCCAGAGAAAAGACCAGGATGTGGCACAGACAGGAAGTGCTCCACCCAGAGCCCATTTTCCTCCAGAAATCAGAGAGCACAGGCCTTCCATAGGGGAAAATAATTCAAGAATCTGACACTATTTCATTTGACCCTCCCTTACAGACAGGATGCCCCCAGAGAACTCAAGACATGTTTCGTTTGCCAAGCTCTATCTTATTTCAGCAGCCCCTTTCCCAGTGCATGCCTATTATATATAGTGCTCAACTTAATACCAGTGCTTGGGTTTTGAAAAAAAGTTCTCACCATGTGTCCTGGGATGAATTTAGATGTAATTATCTAGCTGGAGTTTCATGACCAAGAGAAGAAAGAAAGAAAGAAAGAAAGAAAGAAAGAAAGAAA